>NC_091129.1:33093217-33394467 GCF_040183065.1 Periplaneta americana
GAGTAAAGACATTGATAATCGGCGCCGAAATCAACTGTGGACAACTTTAATGAAGCTGTCATAAGACGAACCAAAGCACGAGTTCCATATTTCACAGAAATAGCGGCCCACACTTAAAAAAAATATATATATTATTGAAATTGAAAGACTATCGACTTTCAGGGAGGTATCTCGACTTTAAGGAAAGTTATTTTCAAATTAGGATTTCATTGGGAAAAAAAAAACACAAAATAATCGCCAGATTGTGATGGGGAATCACGGCATTAGGGCCAAAAGTTTGTAGTATTTGAGGAAAATAAAGAAGTACAGAGAAGAAGGCCGCCTCATCATTCACATGGATCATGATGATGATGATGATGATGATGATGATGATGATGATGATGGTGGTAAGGTAACAGTGAAGCACTGATGAATATTACCGGTATTTCCGCATGAGTATATTTCATTATTAATTAGTGATTAACTGTTAAATATAATGATTCGATTGCTGCTCATTGTATTTCCACATTAGTGTTTATTAGTGACTATTGTTCCGAACTACTGCTCATTGTATTTCCACATTAGTTTTCTTCTTTAGTGTTTATTATTGTTCCGAGCTCCTGCTCATTGTATTTCCATTAGTTTACTACTTTAGTGTATATTAGTGACTATTGTTCCGAACTGCTGCTCATTGTATTTCCACATTAGTTTTCTTCTTTAGTGTTTATTATTGTTCCGAGTTCCTGCTCATTGTATTCCCATTAGTTTACTACTTTAGTGTTTATTAGTGAATATTGTTCCGAACTGTTGCTCATTGTATTTCCACATTAGTTTTCTTCTTTAGTGTTTATTATTGTTCCGAGCTCATGCTCATTGTATTCCCATTAGTTTACTACTTTAGTGTTTATTAGTGACTATTGTTCCGAACTGCTGCTCATTGTATTTCCACATTAGTTTTCTTCTTTAGTGTTTATTATTGTTCCGAGCTCCTGCTCATTGTATTTCCATTAGTTTACTACTTTAATGTATATTAGTGACTATTGTTCCGAACTGCTGCTCATTGTATTTCCACATTAGTTTTCTTCTTTAGTGTTTATTATTGTTCCGAGCTCCTGCTCATTGTATTCCCATTAGTTTACTACTTTAGTGTTTATTAGTGACTATTGTTCCGAACTGCTGCTCATTGTATTTCCACATTAGTTTTCTTCTTTAGTGTTTATTATTGTTCCGAGTTCCTGCTCATTGTATTTCCACATTAGTTTTCTTCTTTAGTGTTTATTATTGTTCCGAGCTCCTGCTCATTGTATTTCCATTAGTTTACTACTTTAGTGTTTATTAGTGACTATTGTTCCGAACTGCTGCTCATTGTATTTCCATGTTAGTTTACTTGTTTAGTGTTTATTAGTGACTATTGTTCCGAACTGCTGCTCATTGTATTTCCATTAGTTTACTTGTTTAGTGTTTATTAGTGACTATTGTTCCGAACTGCTGCTCATTGTATTTCCATGTTAGTTTACTTGTTTAGTGTTTATTAGTGACTATTGTTCCGAACTGCTGCTCATTGTATTTCCATGTTAGTTTACTTGTTTAGTGTTTATTAGTGACTATTGTTCCGAACTGCTGCTCATTGTATTTCCATGTTAGTTTACTTGTTTAGGGTTTATTAGTGACTATTGTTCCGAACTGCTGCTCATTGTATTTCCATTAGTTTACTTGTTTAGTGTTTATTAGTGACTATTGTTCCGAACTGCTGCTCATTGTATTTCCATGTTAGTTTACTTGTTTAGTGTTTATTAGTGACTATTGTTCCGAACTGCTGCTCATTGTATTCCCATTAGTTTACTACTTTAGTGTTTATTATTGTTCCGAACTGCTGCTCATTGTATTTCCATGTTAGTTTACTTGTTTAGTGTTTATTAGTGACTATTGTTCCGAACTGCTGCTCATTGTATTTCCATTAGTTTACTTGTTTAGTGTTTATTAGTGACTATTGTTCCGAACTGCTGCTCATTGTATTTCCATGTTAGTTTACTTGTTTAGTGTTTATTAGTGACTATTGTTCCGAACTGCTGCTCATTGTATTTCCATGTTAGTTTACTTGTTTAGTGTTTATTAGTGACTATTGTTCCGAACTGCTGCTCATTGTATTCCCATTAGTTTACTACTTTAGTGTTTATTATTGTTCCGAACTGCTGCTCATTGTATTTCCATGTTAGTTTACTTGTTTAGGGTTTATTAGTGACTATTGTTCCGAACTGCTGCTCATTGTATTTCCATTAGTTTACTTGTTTAGTGTTTATTAGTGACTATTGTTCCGAACTGCTGCTCATTGTATTCCCATTAGTTTACTACTTTAGTGTTTATTATTGTTCCGAACTGCTGCTCATTGTATTTCCATGTTAGTTTACTTGTTTAGTGTTTATTAGTGACTATTGTTCCGAACTGCTGCTCATTGTATTTCCATTAGTTTACTTGTTTAGTGTTTATTAGTGACTATTGTTCCGAACTGCTGCTCATTGTATTTCCATGTTAGTTTACTTGTTTAGTGTTTATTAGTGACTATTGTTCCGAACTGCTGCTCATTGTATTTCCATGTTAGTTTACTTGTTTAGTGTTTATTAGTGACTATTGTTCCGAACTGCTGCTCATTGTATTTCCATGTTAGTTTACTTGTTTAGTGTTTATTAGTGACTATTGTTCCGAACTGCTGCTCATTGTATTTCCATGTTAGTTTACTTGTTTAGTGTTTATTAGTGACTATTGTTCCGAACTGCTGCTCATTGTATTTCCATGTTAGTTTACTTGTTTAGTGTTTATTAGTGACTATTGTTCCGAACTGCTGCTCATTGTATTTCCATGTTAGTTTACTTGTTTAGTGTTTATTAGTGACTATTGTTCCGAACTGCTGCTCATTGTATTTCCACATTAGTTTTCTTCTTTAGTGTTTATTATTGTTCCGAGCTCCTGCTCATTGTATTCCCATTAGTTTACTACTTTAGTGTTTATTAGTGACTATTGTTCCGAACTGTTGCTCATTGTATTTCCACATTAGTTTTCTTCTTTAGTGTTTATTATTGTTCCGAGCTCCTGCTCATTGTATTCCCATTAGTTTACTACTTTTGTGTTTATTAGTGACTATTGTTCCGAACTGCTGCTCATTGTATTTCCACATTAGTTTACTACTTTAGTGTTTATTAGTGACTATTGTTCCGAACTGCTGCTCATTGTATTTCCACATTAGTTTTCTTCTTTAGTGTTTATTATTGTTCCGAGCTCCTGCTCATTGTATTCCCATTAGTTTACTACTTTAGTGTTTATTAGTGACTATTGTTCCGAACTGTTGCTCATTGTATTTCCACATTAGTTTTCTTCTTTAGTGTTTATTATTGTTCCGAGCTCCTGCTCATTGTATTCCCATTAGTTTACTACTTTAGTGTATATTAGTGACTATTGTTCCGAACTGCTGCTCATTGTATTTCCACATTAGTTTACTTCTTTAGTGTTTATTACTGTTCCGAACTCCTGCTCATTGTATTTCTATTAGTTTACTACTTTAGTGTTTATTAGTGACTATTGTTCCGAACTCCTGCTTATTGTATTTCCATGTTAGTTTACTTGTTTAGTGTTTAATAGTGACTATTGTCCTGGAGTATGAAGTGAACACAGTGACAGAAGCTCAAAATTATGCAGACGCCGCAACGCGAGACTTCATTTCTAATAGGACTGTATTTCCCTCCCTCCATTCATATGACGCTCCCTCCGTCTCGGATCGGTCTCCCTCCCACAGTCGAACCTTCTCCTCTCTCGCGTCGACGAGCTGTCACCATAAAGTAACTGGGCTGTACATACGCGTGCTCTAGAGCCTCTTTACAAAATTTAAGATAAATAAGACTGTTTTATTCATTCACAGAATAAAAATGAGCAGTAGCAAATTGAATGTTTGGAAGTTTAGCTGTTATCTTGTTATCGAGCCTTGGATCGAAGTTGCTACTGTGATTGTAAGCTACCGTTGTAGTACATTTAGGTTCTGTCAAGAATATGTTGTGTGATCTTTAAGTTTTGTATCTATGTGAATATAAATTAAATAAATATTTCAGTTTTTATATATGAAATTCAATGAGACACTCTTGTAAACTTGATGGATATTAAATACTTTAAATTCAGAATACCACATTTCTTAGTGATTATCATGAGGTTTATTAAGACATATTTTATTATTATTTTCTGTTAGCAGTGTTATTGGGATGACGGAGATACTAAAAGCACAACCCTATCCTATAATAGGCCTACCGTATTATAAGATAGCTTGTACTGTTTCTATATTTTGACAGTATAATAGAGTTTAATTTGGAGAATGGAAATATTGAGAAAAACATGTTTTGTTAATATCTTACGGAGTAGACGCATATTCTCTTTCCAGCGCATCCAAGACCATGCTTCAACCACCATGGAAGACTTCCAATAATAAATTCTCCAAAGAAATGGCAGGAATACTTACAGAACTCCTGGTACTTTTGAGACTGCTGGTATATTTTAAGTGAGCCCGGTTAATTTTCCAAAGCCTTTCTTCCAGATAAATTTTCATCTGAAATGTTCGATAGGAACATATCGGTAATTAATTATGTAGAAATGTTTTATTGGTTTGTAGATGATAGTTATTTACTATACAAGTACTAAACGTGGCGTTTTATTTCCTGAATAGAGATCTTTGAGGAACCCCAGGTTGACTGTAGCAAACCTAGGAACAAAATAAAATCACTTTTAACATGCTTGACATACACTGTTTCTGACAGGCCTTCAGTGTTTTTAAAACCATCAGGTTTTATATATATATATATATATATATATATATATATATATATATATATAAATTGCTGTATCTGTTACCTGGCGACAAATTATTAATTAAATACCGTTTTTAGCATTGATCGGCATGGCATATGTGGCATTGAATGTTATTCGGCGGTAATTTTGTAAACTTTATTTCAGGGATTTCTATTCGCTTTAAAAAAATAATAGGTTCTGAAAGTGACCCGGTAGAAGTAAGCTGTAGAGATAGTAACATTGGAGTTATTACCAGCAAAATCAAGGAAACAATACCATATATTATATTATTCAACAGGTTTATGGTATGGTACAAGATAAAGAACGTTCAAGTAAGTACAGCGAAAACATTCTTTCCGCTCATTGAGACAATGTTTCAAACATTAATTTACTTCCTGTAAATTTTGGTAAGTGTGTTTCCAGTTGATATAAAAATGTATGATTGCAGTTTAGGTAATTTCCTTAACCAGAAAGTTATTAATTCTTAATTAACTAATTTTTAGAAATAGGCTTGCCATTCTTTTTAACCGTTTTATTGATCGGTTGCGATAGCTACCATGTGATGTCTGGTGGAAAACAATTCACAATCGGCGCATATGGTTGAAAGTCAGTGTCAAAAATACTTTCCGCACTAATGTTAAAAGTGATTCTCGTACGTTACCGTATAATAGTTAATTTTTAATCCTGTTGGCTAGCTTGAGAAGATCTTTAGGAATTGCTTTAAAATGATTTGTTTCAATGTTTGTTTCTATGCCTCTAGCTCACAACAAAAAATTAGCGTTCTCTGCTTCTGTGAAAGCTTAGTTCCATAATCAGTTGTTTGTTCATGATAACGATGTTGGTTATTTATATTGAAGTAGTATTTGAATAGAAAGTAATCTCAACTTTATAGGCCTACCAATGCGTACAACTCACTATCTTCTTAAATTCTGTTCTAGCAAAAATACCACACGTCTCTTTTAATATGCTCAGTAGCCTTTACACTTCAAGACAGAGTGTATTGTATATTTTATTTAACTTTTTATATTACTGTTAAGGTTCGCCATAATGATATTGCGTTGTAATGGTTTTCTTTTGTCAAGACTACATATGACCAGGAGACGACCGCGTATTATGAAAAATATATAAGCAGTTTTTTTATGTGTAAGCACTCTCTTTTATTAGAGTTCAGAACTGTACTCCTCGGCAACGGACAGTGCGAAATAATGCGATGAGCCTGCTATGCTAACATCTTATGCTTTGCCCGCCTTACTCTATAAAGCAGGGATAGCAAAAATGTCATCGCGATCACTAGCAATAGTGACGTCGCAGGGAAAGCGCAGTAAACTGTCTTTGCTGTACTCCTTCCCTTCCGTCCAACTCCCCTACAACTCCAATTCACAGGCATTTATCAGTGGTGGGTTACCTGATAAGATTTAGATTGTTTTTTTCTCAAAGCCTTCAACGTCTGTTCGAAAACCTGTGTTTAAGCCCAGATCACATATAGATTGCTCGTTCCTTTGTTAAAATAGTTTGCACTTTGAAGGGAACAACCGCCAGGATCGCCACCCGTCCGCCGTAAACGAACACGAGATGGCAGTACAGTCGCTAATGCAATTCATATGGAAGTTGTGACGTGACTCCTTATGTAACAACTAGATGGCAGCATAGTAAACCTGACAAAAGTTGTTAACTTTAAAACCTATAACGCGGAGCAATCTGGGTATATAAGATCTAGGGTTTAAGGAAGAATGGGAGGAGCAGTATTTTTTGTGCGTATGGTGACAATGAAGACGCCTTTTTTGTTCTAAGATTCTGATAGGCACTTATAAATCCAAATCGAACAACATTACGACACATGTCATCATGAATATGGTGAAGTCATAGGTAAGCATGAACATATCCAATGTAATTTTAAACAGAAATATATAGGTATAGTAAAAAATAAGGATAAAATTAATTTTCTTTTATTAGGGCAGGACGGGGCGAAGCAATTAAACCATAAAAAAACTAAATTCAAATAACAGTTCCGGTACTAAAATATGATGCAACAAGATAGGAGTCAAAGGGAACGCTATGCAAATTATGATATTGCTTTGGAAATCGCAAAATCATTGAAGTGCTATGATGAAGCACAGTTCATTAAAACATGTCTGAATAAAGTTGCTAACCAGAGGTCTGCATCGGACGTTTTCGCTCGAACGCCAAGTAGTTCATAGCATAATCCGATAGGTAGCGCACATGCATGATGGGTAAAATTGTCGCGAGCAATAAATCCTCGAACGGTATAAGCCGAGCGTTAGACATTCGTTCTTGTTACAGTGATGAAGTGTGTAGTAACATCATAGATGTTTATCATTTCAAAACTTTGCAGTGTTTAACTAGCCTCTCCATAGTACAACTACAAAACTTGCTTTAAAATGTAATATAAATGTTGTAGGTAAATTATGATTTTGTTTTTGCCACATGTGATAAATGTTATTGGATGTAAATGTAATTATTGTGAATTTTATTAGTAACAACAATGTAATTTATTCGTCACAACAATAATTCCTTTCTACAATTCACCTTAAACGCTCTCGTCAACAATTGGATCTTCACTCAACACAGTATTCGTTATAGCACTCCACCGACGACAATGACAATTTACTTGGACTATTACGCACAACAATGAACTGTTATTCTTAACTAATATTTACAAAGCACTATTTACAAATCAGAACTACCAGTTCTCAGTTCACAGTTCTTCTATCTCAGTCACTCGAGTTCACAGTATCTCGAACCACAGACCTTCAGAGACAGTTCACTGTACTCGAACTCGGGTCCCTCCAACTGCGGTCCACTGCACTCGAACTCAGGTCCCTTCAACTGCGGTCCACTGCACTCGAACTCAGGCCTTCGGCTGCTGACGCAGTTGCGGACGCATTCGAGTCGAACTCCGGTACACAAGACTGGCTTCCTTGCTCTGGCTTTCTCACTGACTGAATAACTGAAAACTCTGCTGTCGTTCCTTCGCGTCCGTAATTTATAACCACAGCGACGTAGCCTCGAAAGTTCGAATTCGCGAGTCTTCCATTTCGACGGATTTCTCGGCCTCTCTAGGCAAGCAGAAGATGCGCGCGCAAACTCTCTCCACTCTCTCGCCGCGTTGGCCCTCTCCCCTCTCAGCCGCGCGCCATTCCAAAGTGCTCCGCGCGATTTTCTCTCTTGCGGGACGCTGGTCGTGAGTTCGAATCTCACATCGCTGTCACATTATTATAAACGGAGAACACAATCACGATAATGCAAGAACTGTATCAAGTTTTCTAGTAATAATAATAATAATAATAATAATAATAATAATAATAATAATAATAATAATAATCTCTAATAATTAGTGTATCAACCTTTGCGCCTCTATTACAGTTGTGCAGCATGATTATTCGTTTTATTATATTTTCTGTGACGTTATGTCTGTAATAATATTGTTATTAATTTACTGCTATATAATAAATTAATATTTTGTAAAACGTTTCTACATTGTCGCAGTATATAGGCGGAACACTATATATGGATCTATCATATTATATGGTAAATCAAATATTGAATAATTATTAATTAGGAATAATAATTGTATATCGAAGTTTTTCATACTATTTTATTTATAACTTCATGTTACTGTTTTGGTACGTCATAAACGCAGAAAATAAAGCCTTATTTTTACCGTGTGAGCAAAACATATGTGTATCTTATCTGTCGCCTTCCATACAAGATAAGACATGTCGATGAGATGACCTTGTACTGTGCTTCTATTTATTACGAGCGTATCTCGACCGATCTTATCTCGCTCGAGCGTGCGACATTCCACCGAGTTCAAGAGAGAGATTTAACTCCAATGCAGCACTCTGTTGCTGACATTATTTGTCCCTAATAATATGTTGTTTTTAACACCATGAAATCATCCACACGAACAATACAAAGGGGGATAAGGGATATTGAAACACTAGCTGAACGAGAAATAAAATCACAGATGCATAAACAGTGGTTTAATCTTTCGCTTTAGATGGAAACACAGATATTGATGCAGTAGAATTGGTCATGTTCACCCGCGGAGTTACGAAGGATCTCTCTGTATAAGAATATTTGGTCGATGTCACTGCACTTAAAGGAAATACAACAGGAGAGGAGTTATTGCAAGCATGAAGAAAATATATAGAAGAAATCAATCTGAACATAAAGCAATTTTGTCTGTAGTAACATACGGGACTCGAAATACGACTTTAAAAACGTCTGCTAGGTGGACTAACATGTTATTAAGAGAGCTGGAAATAATTTATAACATAAAACGTTGCTATTGTATAACACACCAGATTGGCTTAGATTTATTTAAAATGCTCTCCATAGAAAATATGTGTAGTCCTACCATAGGTCGCCTGCCACTACTCTACATAGCTGCTATGTTTGGCTCTATATTCAATATATGTACAGTATTTCGGAACATTAAATTTTGTTTTCTGAACGAAAACTTGTAATATCTAAACAAAGATCGTGACTAGCAGACGAAAATTTACGAGTTGTATTAATAGTGACAATTTGTGACGTATTTTCTTAGGTGGGTGTGGCATAATAAAAATAAAGCTGAAATAAAATATAATCTGTCCATCTATAAATAAATAGTGTGTAGTCTACGTCAGATGCTTGTGTTGAGACCCCGCCATTGTGATCCGAACGGAAAGCTCTATACTCCTCGATTGATATTACACCGTATGTGTTCCGGCTTGCGTTCAGTGATGTCATCATGAGTACATATTTGCCGACGGCTGCTGTAAAGTGTAAACCATGAAGTTTATTTAAACAGCAAATACCTTCGTCGAAAATCAATATTTCCTTTCAATGGAAGAATATACACATATGTATGCCTTAATGGAAAAATATTGCTACTATTATTACCATTTCTATTTCCTTATCTTACCTTCAGAAAAATTAATATGTTGACAGTTTATTCAGTAATCCTAAGGTTGATTTCTCCGAGAAACTACAGCGTCTACGTAACGCGTGCTTACTCTTCATTTGTAACGTTCAATACTGTGATCATATCTGACATTCTTTCGAGAAGTTATCATGACTTAGATTACATGAGAGGAGAAATTTTTACAGGCTTTCACTCTAATATCGAATTATGCACACTTCAACTTCGTCCGTTTCCATACTCTTTATGGCTATTGTAATATCAGTGCCACAATAAAACACCATAATACGCTAGAAATTCCACTCTACACATCATCTCTGTATTCCTCATCCTGTACTGATGCTACTTCTCACCACTGGAACTCTCTGCCGCCTGGAGTCAAAGGCTGAAATCTTGTAAGTTTAAGTTAGAAAATTATCTTATGAGGAGTTACCAAACTAACAGTTATGAAAGCTTATACTGATAAGCCATGGACATTATTTTGTAGTTTTCTTGAAAATGTTCCTGCACGATTTCCTATATTTGGTATCTCTTATTACTCTAATTACTCTTTTTTATAGTAGGAATAAGCCGTTACTATCTGTAGAATATCCTCTGAATATTATTCGAAAACTCATTACCGAGTGGAAGTATACAAAGTATATTGCTTTTAAGGTAATTACTTTATTGTATTTAGAAAAGCACGTATATTTGAGATTATTTTTATACCTCATTCCTATTAACTTATTTTTTATATTGTGTTATTACGATCTCTTTCAGTCTTTATATTTATACTATATTTGGAATATTTGTAATGATTTTGTATCGAAGTTTTACTCTTTGTTGAGTGTTGGAGCAGGCCAGGTTAAATAAAGCGATTATTACTATTATTATTATTACTGTATTATTATTATTACTGTATTATTATTATTATTACTGTAGTATTATTATTATTATTACTGTAGTATTATTATTATTATTACTGTATTATTATTACTGTATTATTATTATTATTATTATTACTGTATTATTATTATTACTGTATTATTATTATTATTATTACTGTATTATTATTATTACTGTATTATTATTATTATTATTATTATTATTATTACTGTATTATTATTATTATTATTACTGTATTATTATTATTATTACTGTATTATTATTATCATTATTATTACTGTATTATTATTATTATTATTACTGTATTATTATTATTATTATTATTACTGTATTATTATTATTATTATTACTGTATTATTATTATTATTACTGTATTATTATTATTATTACTGTATTATTATTATTATTACTCTATTATTATTATTATTATTATTATTATTATTATTATTATTACTGTATTATTATTATTATTATTACTGTATTATTATTATTATTACTGTATTATTATTATTATTACTGTATTATTATTATTACTGTATTATTATTATTACTGTATTATTATTACTGTATTATTATTATTACTGTATTATTATTATTATTATTACTGTATTATTATTATTATTACTGTATTATTATTATTATTATTACTGTATTATTATTATTACTGTATTATTATTATTATTACTGTATTATTATTATTATTACTGTATTATTATTATTACTGTATTATTATTATTATTATTATTATTACTGTATTATTATTATTATTATTATTATTATTATTATTATTATTATTATTATAGCACACTCTCTCTCCAAGTAAACGTCATGATGTAGGACTAGAGATGATTGCTTTCCCCTGTGTTCTATCTCGCGTATCATTTATCAACGTCAAATAACTAGAGTAATGAAAGATGTGTGGGTAGTAGAAATTGAATAGAGAAAGAAACAGACTACCAAGCATAGCTACAAATAAAAAGCTGAGAAACGTACAACAAAATGAGAAGAAAGATATAAACTCAGGAGGGAAAAAAGAAACAAATCAGGAAAAGAGAAATTAAATACGTAGTAAGAAAAGAAGGAAGACACAGAAAGAAGCAAGTTTTAAAGAAAATAGTGATAATACAGTGTGAATTCAGCAGTCAGAAAATTTAGTAAATTAGTAACGACAATAATAATAATAATAATAATAATAATAATAATAATAATAATAATAATGATAATTATAACAATAATCATATTAATAATAATAATAATAGTAATAATAATCTGGCTCGGTTAAGGCAGAAGTTTTATATATTATATATATATATATATATATATATATATATATATATAATATTCTTATTGAATCTGATATTCCCAAGAAACTAGTTCGATTAATTAAAATGTGAATTCAGCAGTCAGAATATTTAGTAAATTAATAATAATAATAACAATAATAATAATGATAGTAATAATAATAATAATAATAATAATAATCTGGCTCGGTTGAGGCAGACGTTTTATATAATATTCTTATTGAATCTGGTATTCCCAAGAAACTAGTTCGATTAATTAAAATGTGTCTCAGAGAAACGTACAGCAGATCCGTGTAGGCCGGTTTCTATCTGATGTTTTTCCAATTCACTGCGGGCTAAAGCAAGTAAATGCATTACCTTTACTTTTTAACTTTCCTGTAGAATATGCCATTAGAAAAGTCTAGATAACACAAAGGGTTTGGAATTGAACGGGTTACATCAGTGCTTGTCTATGCTGACGACGTGAATATGTTAGGAGAAAATTCACAAAGGATTAGGAAAAACACGGAATTTTACTTGAAGCAAGAAAAGGTAGGTTTGGAAGTAAATCCCGAAAAGGCAAAGTACAGTAAGTATTATGTCTGGACTGGATTAATCTTAGAATAACTCTTCTCGGGTTCTCAGCCAGGTGAGTTGGAGATTAGCTTCCAAGCTTTCGACGGCTAGCTCTGCCATCTTCTTCGTCCCTGAAGAAGATGGCAGAGCTAGCCGTCGAAAGCTTGGAAGCTAATCTCCAACTCACCTGGCTGGGAACCCGAGAAGAGTTATTCTACATCAAACGCCGGGAAAGCCTCAAGTCATACATTGGATTAATCTTGCTCAGGACAGGGACCGATGACGGACTTACGTGAGGGCGGCAGTGACCTTCCGGGTTCCTTAGAAGCCATTTCTAAATAATATTAATAATAATATTAATAATAATAATAATAATAATAATAATAATAATAATAATAATAATAATAGTTCTCTGATCGAGGTTGTGGCTGATATGCACATCTATTATCAGGAAGCACACTTCACTTGACGATATGTGTCAGAGGAAGAACATAGTTTGTACACATCTGAAGAGTGACTAATGTAATATGTAGCTAGTGGACGATATATCCAATGGAGGGGGAAAGGAACTGGCCACCCTACACCATTATCTCCTAGCCTAGTTGCCTCATAAATGGTGTCTTTTGATATCACTTGTGGGGTTCAGACCTGTCTTCGGACAGTTGACTAAATAATAATAATAATAATAATAGGCCTAATAATAATAATAATAATAATAATAATAATAATAATAATAATAATAAAAGCTTTGTCTGATGCGGTTACTTGTGCACAAGTTCTACATTTTATCTTTAAAATAGTCATATAGTTATTTTTTTTAAGATGTAATATTTACATAAACGTAACTATAAATTACGGACCTTATTCAAGTTTATTGAAAACTTACAAACAGGAAAAATGTGTTAGTGTCATTTACATTTGTTACTGTTGCTCGAAGAGTTTGGCCGTATTCTTTCAATGGATACTTACTCACAAATGGCTTTTAAGGAACCTGGAGGTTCATTTCCGCCCTCACATATGCTCACATAACATTTAAATTAAATCTAATTTGTAACTTAATCCAAAGTTCGAATTAAAACCCACGAGTATGATTGTTCATACCTGCACAAGTACGTTTCAGCATTACAGTTATTTCGCTGTCAACTCACTCACTGCACTGAAACTACGACACATTTCACAGATTCTATCCTGATTTCACTAACACTTCTAAAACATTTTAATGTTCAAATACTTTGCACTACCACTATAAACTATAAAACGTCAATGACAAAAACACACTTCACTTACACAACACACTTCACGTATACAACACACTTCACTGACACATCACACTTCACTCACACAACACACTTCTTCAATAATACGTAAATCTATACTAATAATACATCTGTAGCATAATTTTTTCTGGTAATTTTCGATTTTCCAAAAATAATTGGTCCTAACATATATAATTAATCACCCTGAAATCGAAAATCGCTTTTTTGAAATTTTTGTTTGTATGTCTGTCTGTATGTTTGTTACCTTTTCACGCGATAATGGCTGAACGGATTTCGATGAAAATTGGAATATAAATTACGTTCGTTGTAACTTAGATTTTAGGCTATATGGCATTCAAAATACATAATTTAAAAGGGGGCTTATAAGGGGGCCTGAATTAAATAAATCGAAATATCTCGCTTATTATTGATTTTTGTGAAAAATGTTACATAACAAAAGTTTCTTTAAAAATAATTTCCGATAAGTTTTATTCCTTGAAAAATTTTGATAGGACTGATATTTAATGAGATAAATGAGTTTTAAAATTAAAATAATTGCCATCCAAGGCCATGTAATGAATTAAAAAACAAATGACTTCGTCTATAAGGGGCCTTGGACAGAAACAATCGAAAGCTATGAAAGATAGCCTACAGAGAATGTTTCTGTGTTTGTATGAAGTAATATCGGAAGCTAAATTAACCGATTTGTATGATTAATTATTAATTCACCATTGGGAAGTGTAGTTTCTGTAGATGGACATAATGTTATAATGTTATTACAGTAACTTCTGAGTGAATCGAGGACAGGTAAGATTAAAATAACTTCTTATGCACAGAAAACTTGATAGGCTATTGTGTACACTCGTTTCCTGTATTTCCTAAAATAATTTTTATGACCAATTGAGTGGTCTCTGGATCAAAATGATCGCATTTTAATTATGCAAATACAATTTAAATTAAGTAACATAATAAACAATTTATCCTTATATCAAACACGAATGTTCCCTGGATCAAATGTCCTATTTTAATTATGTAATTGCTTTATATTTATTTCTAACGGGTGCAGCGGAGCGCACGGGTACGGCTAGTAGTGTGTATAATATACTACCGTCTATTAGTGAAGTCCTTAAGCCTATTTTTAAACATAATTTTGGTTATTGGTAAAGTCTTTAGTAAGTCTGCCGGTAGAGCATTCCAGTCCCTGATAGTACGATTGAGAATAGAAAACTTTCCAGTGTCCCTCCTCTGTCTTCTTTCCCTCTATTTATATGAGTGGTCGATCCCTAAAGTGTAATTTGGCGACTGGAACCTATTTTTTATTTCTCTCCAGGCAGGCTCACCTCTGTATGTTTTGAACATTGCGCATAATCGAATTCGAGTTCTCCTGTCCTTGAGTGTGTCCCATTTTAATCTTGAATTTTACTACATGCTTGAGAGCCCGTTTTTTAATCTTTTCCAGTGTCTTAATATGTTCTAATCTCTAAGGATCCCAACATGCAGCACCATATTCCATTACTGGACGAACTAGTGATTTATATGCAATCTCTTTGGATATATCAGAGCCTTTTCTTAGTACCCTCATCACAAAGTGTAACGCTGTCCATGCTTTTCCCGCTGTGTCAGTAACGTGTTCCCCCCAGCCGAGATAGCTGCTAAATGTTATTCCTAAGTATTTACATTTGTTAACTTCCGGAATGGTTCCACCCTAACGTATACGATGCCATTATTTTATTTCTTTTTCTTGTAAAGCTGATGGCTTTGTTCTTTAGAGAATTTATTTTCATTTTGTTGGCCATTGCATAATGGTTTATTCTATTGCGATCATTCTGGAGAAGAGTAGTATTTTCATAATTTTTAATTTCCTTGTATACGATACAATCATCCGCGAATAAGCGAACCTTGGACAAATTGTTAACTGGCACATCATTTACAAAAGTCAGGAATAGAAGGGGCCCCAAGACACTCCCCTATGGGACTCCGTAAGTAATTTCAATTGGGCTGGATAATTCCTCCCCTACATGTTACTCTCTGATTGCGACAAGTTAAAAATTCCTTGATCCACTGGAGTACTCTGAAGTCAATCCCCGTTAATCGTAGTTTAACCAACAATATGTCGTGTGGGACTACATCTAATACGCGTGAAAAGTCAATAATCACTGCATCTACTTGGCTATTTGAATCTATTCCGTCTGCTAAATCCTGACATACAATTAACTCTCACATGAGTAGTCCCCTCCCAAAACCCATGCTGGCAATTATGTAACCAATTTGAATCATTCCATTGCTGCCTTAGATATGCTGAAATCAAGCGTTCCATCTGTTTTCAAATCACAGAGGTGAGGCTGACTGGTCTGTAATTTTTTATATCTGAGCGAGACCCTGGCTTATAAATTGGCACCACTATTGCATCTTTCCAATCTAGTGGTACAGTAACATTGTTTATTGATATTTAAAATATAGGTACGCACTAGATAGGGAATCATTACTTCCCCTCCCAATTTTAATATGTCTCCGGCGATACCATCAAGTCGTACTGATTTATAAGTTTTCAATTTAGAGTTCCTTCTCCTTATGTCCCTAGGCTTGATAGAAGGCTGACGTTCACACTTGTGGAGTAACGGTCAGCGCGTCTGGCCACGAAACCAGGTGGCCCGCGTTCGATTCCCAATCGGGGCAAGTTACCTGTTTGAGGTTTTTTCCGGAATTTTCCCTCAACTCAATATGAGCAAATGGTGGGTAACTTTCGGTGCTGGACCCCGGACTCATTTCACCAGCATTATCACCTTCATCTCATTTAGACGCTAAATAACCAAACATGTCGATAAAGCGTCGTAAAATAAGCTACTAAAATAAAAAGAAAAGTGACCCGTATTTTCCACAGAAGCTAAGTTAGGTATTATTGCCCTCATCCCAAAAACAGCGGCATAATAGGAATTTAATACAATAAATTGAGGTCATTTTTTTTTTTTTAGAGCGAGGCTCGAATAATTTTCCTTGCGTCGTCTCTTCACATATTTATAAAATTCCCCCACCCGTTTTGTTCACCTTTGAAAAATTTCTTTAGGTAATTTTTCTGCGCTAACTTTTTCGCATTAAGCAGTTCTTTCGTTAGTTGTGTGAATTTTGTTTGTTTCACAACGCTTTCCTTGCGCTGGCTGTAGGATTTCCTTAGTTTTCTTTTCAGTTTCCGTATGTATTTATTATAATATTCCGGATCGGGATTGCTTGATAATCGTTTAATCGG
Organism: Periplaneta americana; assembly: GCF_040183065.1. Taxonomy (NCBI): domain Eukaryota; kingdom Metazoa; phylum Arthropoda; class Insecta; order Blattodea; family Blattidae; genus Periplaneta; species Periplaneta americana. The sequence continues at coordinate 33,110,189 of NC_091129.1, forward strand.
GATAAATTTCTGTATTCCTGTTAATATAATCTGCTTGAACTCCCCGAGCATTCTTCTACACTACTGCCCTTTACTACCCATAATGAGTACTTTTCTCTAAGATAATTTTGGAAGCCTTCTCTGTCCGCTTTGTTATATTGCAAGATATTTTTGTTCTTTGTTCCGCTTTGCTTGTACTTAGCATTCCATAATATTTCAAGAATTACCGCGTCGTGGTCACTAATACCTGGAATCACTTCAGTACCTGCGACTATTTCTGGGAGTCTTAAAAAATATGAGGTAAAAACTTTACATTTCTTTAACCATCAGCTCGTATCTAGGATTATAATTATATTTACGGGTGTTGTAAAGGATGTAAAGAAAAAAAGATAACATGTCATCGAAATCCGCGCCCCGGATATAAGTAATAGTTCTCTGTACAAATGTATTACACAAACTGTCGTTAAAATGCTGACTGTCCGGCTTCCAGATACACATAATAGGCACCGAGTGAAAACTTACACACAGTAAGATGGAGGCAGACAGCTCTAGTCGTCAGTCACAGGATAGACAGACATTAAAACGGACGGGGAGATCGTCAGCGGAGCGAAAAAAAGAACTCTTGGACACACAGAAGATACCCTACGCCTGACAAGGGCTGACAAGAAATGAAGACATACATACGTCAACAGTAGAATGATTTCCATGCATTACTGTTACAGTTGTGACGTTTTCTATACTTAGAAGGGCAGGTCGTAGAGCTTTATGAGTAAATTGTAGCACGTTTAGGTTATACGTCAAAACAACCTAAAGTAAAGCTGCCGTTTGACTGATAATAATAATAATATATTATTATTATTATTATTACTATTGTTATTAGCTAAAACAAATATGTTACATATTTTTGTAGGTACATGAAAAACCACTCTAGCACCCCCAGAAAGAGTACGGTAAACATTGGTAATTTCGTGATAATTTCATGAAAATTAATTTAAAATGATAATGTGTAAATATATCCTTATTCCGATTTTTTCATCTAGAAGATGATAATTTGCTGTACACTTTGGAGACATAAAATATTGGACACGTTCTTGAACAAGTGCCAAAAACCACTTTTACAACTTGAGCTAAAAGGTTGGTTATTTCGTGGTCATCTCAGTTCCAATCCCATCAGATGCAAATAGAAAGGATACAGAAAAGATTTTTACGTTATTTATATTTTAAAAAATATCACGTATCGTCTTATGACAAGCAAATTTCATATAATCAGTTACTTTTTGAATTTAATTATAAAACTTTAAAATCTCGACGATTAATAAATAGCCAAATTTTACTCTATAAGACTGTTAATGGTATATTGAATAACTGTGATTTTCTTAAATTGCTTCAGTTCAATGTAAAAGAACAGAATTACGTCATAGGCAACCTTTTATTATTCCTATTCCTAGAACTGTTTTCTTCCAGAACTCTCCATTGTTTGTTGTGTGTAATACTTACAACTCTCTGTCTTTAAACTGTGATTCTCAATTGGATTTCAGTTTAACAATTGAAAAATTTCATACAATATTAAAAAGCATTGTATTTCCTTAGATATTTAAATTATGAAGAAGTGTTTTATAATGTTTTTACTCAAGTTTTTTAAATAATTTTGCATCATTATATTGACATTTGGCACTATATTAACTGTAATATTATAATATTCTAGCATCTATTACCATCATGTACTTTCTTTCTTTTGTTTGTGTTGTTTGTTTTGTTGTTGTTTTTTTCTCTCTCTTATTATGTATTTTGTGTATACATCTGTGTAAGCCACCTGTAATTGGAAGCATGCTTCTGTTGGTGGTGGATTTAAAGAAATAAAAAAATAAAAAAAATAACCTTGGTAATTTCTTGATATTACATTGATAATTTCGTGAGAGGTAGAAGAATTGTGCAAAAATTCATTAAAGTAGCCACAACTTTTTCTACCGAAGGCACAGTTTTGAATTTATTTTTCTTTGGTGAATTTGCATGATGCCACTCCATTGTGTGCCTCTGTCTCCGGTCCAAAATGTGGAGCCATGTTTCATCTTTTGTCACAATTCTTGCAAGTAAGTCATCTGGCACTTATCATTGGCACTTAGCATGATAACAAATCAAACAGAAGCTACACTGAACTCATAGTGTCTCCCATTTATTTTTTGTTATCACATCTTATCTTCAGATTTCTAAAATTCATATTGTAATATAATTTTTAAAATAGTATAAAATGTAACGCTTAATACTCAACAAAATTTCGCCTCAAACAGCTAAGATTTCTATCAGTAAAGCTAAGCCTATATGGCGACTACAGCTGTATCTAACATTCCAAAAACATTTCCTAAAATTTCATTAAGAGACAATAAATCTTTGTGCCAAATATCATATGCTTACCTTTAGTAATAAGCCTGTAATGTAATTACAAACATCCACAAAATTTGTACGCCTGAGAAGTCGACGCTAACTTGCTCTCTCCAAACATAAAAGCTCACTGAAGCAGCTACAATAGTCAAACAAAGCGTAGCTGTGTGTTTCTGGAAACTGGACAATATATGCAATCCCTTGGCGGAAATTTGAATCTCGTAACACCATTGGTTAGTTCATGAAAGAGCAAAGAAAAATTATCACGAAATAACCACTGCCACGAAATTACCCATGTTTACCCTACATACTCGTGCTCAGGGGGCAGTCCACAAAATTTTAAGACATTTCATTAATTAACATAATAAAAAATAAAAAGAGAAAAAGAAAAATACAGGTATTATAGTAATTGAAATTATTTTATGTTTTGTCCCAAAACACTAATTTTAATTGATTTTTTAAAATAGGGAGCATTAGCAAATAGAATGTTTGGGAATTTAGTTATTTTTTATAAAGCCTTGGACCGAAGTTGCTACTGTGATTATATGCTACAGTTGTAGTACATGTAGGTTCTGTCAGGCATATGTTGTCCGTTCTTTTAGTTTTATATTTATGTGAATATAAAATATAACAAAAGAACGTAAAAGCACGGTCACCTAGAAAATCACACATTGCCGTTAACAAAATGACAAACGTCCAATTCAAATTTAATACATAACTAAAATACATCATAAATAAACTAAGATATAAATTTTGATTGCGCAAAAAATAATATGCAATACACGAGCGTTAAGTGCATAACACAGTCTCGGGATTAAAAAACTCGGCACAAGCGCCTTATTTTTTCAAACGTTCCCTCGTCTCTATTATAGAGCACTTACCAACCTAGTATCGCAATATACTATTTTAGTCCACTTCCTTTGTTATAAAGGAAATAGAAATTAAAGACTTTCTTTCATTTAGCAACCCATTTACCTTTTTTTTTTTTTTGCTAGCTGTATCGTTTTAAATCTCAAAAAATTATATTCAGATTTTAAAAAAATAAGTTTATATAATATTTGTCCATTATTTACAACATATTACCACAGTCTAGTATACTGTATACAGTCACGAAGCTCAATACGTAGTAAATATGCATCCATATATAGTTGCTAACCACTAGGATCGCTATTATCGCCTTATTACAGATAATGCGAAATAGTACCTCCACAGTCTATTGTTTCTAGTACCCTCATAAACTCAAGCTTCGTGACTGTATATACTAGAATGTGATATTACCTTGTTTTGCTGTTTTTCGAGTTCCGGAATGAGTTCCAAAAACAAACAAAATAGACCGAATTTAAATACTTCAATTAACTTGGGCGCTATCTTTTGTATCTGTGCTTTCGGTCTCCGATCATGCGTAGTGACTTGTATCTGGGTCTTTGAATGCTCCAATGGCCCAATATTGATTGTGAGAGAACTGAACTCCAAATCCCGCACGTAAGTCTAGTGTTGTAAATCTCGTCTAGATCAGTCGCTGAGATCCAAGCTGTAATGACAGTACCATTTTGGAAAGATGACTCACCGTCTACACTTACTATACTTTAGGTGTGTTGAATATGCTTTGAGACTCTGAAACTTTCGTGCTATCGGATTCATCAGAGTATTGCTTTTCCAGTTCGCAATTTGCCGTTCTTGGAGCTATTGCATTGTTTACTTTGAATGCATTTCGTATTTTACCTACAGTAATCTCACTAGAAGTTTCGATTAGTCTAGGCAAAATCAAAACTCGATTGGGATTTAATTAACTATTACACGATTAGTAGAAAATACTACATAAATATTAATTGACTTACCAAAATACTAAACTGTCTTGAAAACATATTATTGTACCGTCTCATCATTACAAGTAATCCGCCAGATGGCAGTAGTGTGTTATGATTAGCTGTTCCCTTGTTACCAGTTGTGAAAACTATACAATCTTTATTGAATTCTATGGACGATTACTATAATAGTCTAGAAGTCTTTGTTGATTCAGTTTCATTTTTATTAAAACAGTTACATTCTACTTCAATTATCAATATATATTAAACAATCTTCGATAAGTGACTAGCCATGATCCCATACAACAGAAGCTATAACATAAAGTAAGTAATATAAATAAGATAAATGATATAAAAGTTTTACTTAATGGTGATAAAATAAACATGAATCATTTTAAAAGGTTCCTACAATAATTGAAAGTAGCCTATAGTAGGGAGGTGCTAGGGAGGTGATAAAAACAAACAAATTCTAGGGAGATAATTAAAAGGAAATGCTAAGGAGATGATAAAAAAGTAGCAGGATAAGAAGCTACGATTGCTTGAAACACGTCGTTCAGTACCGTTTTATTGGTCAAATGTACTGTGACGTAGTAAAAGTGAGTCTTCATAAATCCATAGCCGACAGTCTAACTGATAAACCAGGATTAGATTCGCAGCATATCGTGAAGATTTGTGTGGAAAAATATATTTCTGGGATGCCTTTCTCGCCTTTCTTTCGTCTTTGCTTATCATTTTTAATTCATTACCTTGAAATGTTTATAGTTTCTTGAGAATCTGAATTCATATGACAAGTAGGCTAGGGAAAAAGTTTAATGATGATGATAATAATAATAATAATAATAATAATAATAATAATAATAAATCCTCTGATTGAGATTCTAGCTGATACGTACATCAATTATCAGGCAGTACTTTTCACTTGATGATATGTGTCAGAGAAAGAACAATTCTTTATATGCACCTGAAGTCTGACTAGTGTAATATGTAGCTAGTCTGCGAAGTATGCAATGGAGGGAGAAAGGAACTGGCCACCCTACCCCATTTTCTCTTAGCCTAGCTGCCTCATAAGTGGTGACTTCTTCGTATAACTTGTGAGGTTCAAACCTGTCTTCGGAAAGTTGACTAAACAACAAAATAATAATAATAATAATAATAATAATAATAATAATAATAATAATAATAGTATGAAGTGAATTATGAAAGTTGTAAATTTATCCTTTGAAGAAATGGAAAAATTCAAGTACCATTGAGCAACAGTAACAAATATAAATGACATTCGGGAGGAAATTGAACGCAGAATAAATATGGGAAATGTCTGTTATTATTCTGTTTAGAAGTTTTTGTCATCCAGTCTGCTCTCAAAAAAAAAAAAAAAAAAATGAAAGTTGGAAATTATAAAAGGTTACATTACCGGTTGTTCTGTATAATTGTGACACTCGGACTCTCACTTTGAGAGAGGAACAGAGGTTAAGGATTTTTGAGAATAAAGTGCTTAGGAAAATATTTGGGGCTAAGAGGGATGAAGTTACAGGAGAATGGAGAAAGTTACGCAACGCAGAACTGCACGCATTGTATTCTTCACCTGACATAATTAGGAAGATTAAATCAGACGTTTGAGATGGGCAGGGCATGTAGCACTTATGGGGAGTCCAGAAATGCATATAGTGTTAGTTGTGAGGCCGTAGGGAAAAAGACCTTTGGGGAGGCCGATGGCAGGATAATATTAAAATGGATTTGAGGGAGGTGGGATATGATGCTAGGGACTGGATTAATTTTGCTCAGGATAGGGACCGATGGCGGGCTTATGTGAGGCCGGCAATGAACCTCCGGATGCCTTAAAAGCTATAAGTAATTAAGTAAGTAATAAGTAACTAAGTAAGTAATTTATTATGCATCTTTTCCTCGTTTAAGTTTAAAAACGTCATTCCATCAACAATCTTGTTTTCTCCATAATATATTTCCATTCGTAATATATCACTCCGTAAAAATAAGAAAATAAGTGGACTATGTTCTCGGTGACATGAAATGAGGTAAGCAATCGCATTCACTGTTTGCTCTGAGCAACGCGCTCTCATTAACCCGTAAACGAGATTGAGGTCTCATTGGCAAAGACCCTATTCTTCCTCCGGAACTTGTAAATCTGTTACTCTTGTGGACCTGCTTGATACATCTCCGTAGTTTCTCGGGTTATAAACTCATCATTATAAATCCCTCATCTCATTGCCAGTCTCTCTTCTCGGAGTTTATAGTACTCTACGCATAATATTTGTTTGGTTGCAGCGCCGGAGATCCTCCTTTCACCTTCTCCTTTAATAAAAATGTTATGTATTCGGAAAGCCACTTCCACAACGGGGAACCAGATGGAAATTACATAAACCTTCAGTCAATTCATTCTTATTTAGAAGTAAACCGTATACGATATGGAGAATTGATGAAAGAAGGTTGGAGAAATGTGTCTTCTAACAGAAGGTACTGTAAGAGGCTTCATGTATCTCATTATTGATTATGTGAATGAAGAAAAAATTCCAGAAAGGACATATCCTATGCATTAATAACAACATATTGCCAAAGAGAATGCTTAACAATATGTCCCTTTTCACAGTACAAGCGTGGAAACCTTCAAAGGTTGAATTGAAACCGTGGCAGACCAGGAACTGTTTCTAATATTGATGACGATTATTAGGGCTAGGAGTCTTAGATAAATAGATATTTTATTTACACAGTAAATTAATAGAAAGTCGTAATTGTGTTTTAATTTTCGGACATTATCACCTGGGCATACATTTTAAATTTTATTTCACATAAAAACACGTATCTTGAATTTTTTATGTAAATAAATATTTTAAAAACATAACACACAAAAATTAAGTTTCCATCAAATAATTTTCGATAAAATCCCCATTTCCGATTAATCATGACCCGAATGTTCAGTGCAGTTGCTTAGACGTGATAGCTGGCACTGTTTCTCGTAATAGCCTATCTATGGACCTGTGGAACTGCATACTGCTAAGAGCTATCACCACGAAAAACTTGTGCTGTAACTAACACACACAAACATTACTGTGTCATTTAGGAGTGCCTTCAGACAGCAACTATAATTTCATAAACATCATCTGCCTCTGTTTTCGTTTCCAATCATTAACATGTACCTACGGATTGCATGTTGTTTCTCAAAGGCCAGGGCGTTCTTTTTCCCAGTACAAGGCAGTGTTCCGCGATAATCGTCAGTCATTTGTGATGAACAACTTGAATATATCCCCATAAAATAACTGAAACAAGATTAAATATTTTTCTTTTCTTTTTTGTCATATATTTTCCTTAATTTTAGCACTTAAAAATCCGAGGCCTAATGATTATTGACGATAATAATTATGATATGGACGATGATAATGGATAATGGTGGTGATAAAATAACAGTGCAGCATGCTCCCTACAGCAGTTCTGAAGAAGAGTGTTATGAATTCTAAAAACGAGAATTGTACAATCTAATAAATTAGCATTTAAAGAGGCTGTAGTTCTAAAAGAATTTCTGTATCCTTTGCCTTTAATTCATTTTTGTGTATGGTATTTAGATTGAACAAGGGAAAATTACCGTAAATTAAAATTTCGTCTGCATTTCCGTTTTATAAAATGTAAAAAAGAAGTTCGCCTACCTGACATGTGTCACGGCTCAGTTTTTATATAAGAAGAGAGACTTCAAATTGATTAAAGAGTAAAAAAAAAGAACGACATTGTATGAATTCGGATATGAGGCAGAGCGTCGCCGGGAAATAGATTTAGTATTCAGCGCATACCGTACGCGGTATACCTGACCGCACTACAGAAAGGTCAATTGGGTTGCCTGTATAGTCCCTTCCTGCCTATCGAACACTGCAAATACCCAGGAGCATTGGCGCTGCTCTTATCCACACAGAGTAGAATGACACAACCTACATTTGCACAATGCGGCGTTTGTACGTCACATGCTGCAACGTCACAGTCATGTTTGTTATGCGCCGGTGCATGCATTTCTGCAAATTCTGACCCGTGCATTGAGGGTAGCCTACATAATTTGAAGATATATGGCTTTAAAAACACAATGTTGGAGGAGAGAATAGTGCGGTGTTCCTTTTTCAGTGCTCTTCAAACACAGAAATGATGCAGTTTCGAAGGTTGGGTCTACTATATTTCATTTTTCACTTTATTTCATCTGCTGGGTGTTCAGTTCAAAATGTGTCCATTTCAAAGTGTGTCATGGCTCGCTGTATGCCGTCATGTGGCTAGCCGATGATCCTAGAAAATTCAATCTTCCTACACTTCCGCAGAGGCGTATTACCTATATGCCAGAGAAGTTGCCTGGCAAGTACGGCGTTCATTCTGAAGAGTACTTACCGATACGTACGGTAACGCTTGTTGTGGCAGGAATGTGAACTGTTTGGAAACATGCACTGAGATGAGTTTTTCCTTACTCTCGGGATATGGGGAGAGGGTTAAGACAATTAGTTACGTATTTGTTGACATTAACTTCGACGGTCAACATGGACACAGAGCATTTGATTTGTATTGTGGAATGTTTTTTTTTAGTAGGTTGTTTTACGACGCTTTAACAACATCTCAGGTTATTTAGCGTCTGAATGAGATGAAAGTGATAATGCCGGTGAAATGAGTCCGGGGTCCAGCACCGAAAGTTATCCAGCATTTACTCATATTGGGTTGAGGGAAAACCCCGGAAAAAACCTCAACCAGGTAACTTGCCCCGACCGGGAATCGAACCCGGGCCACCTGGTTTCGCGGCCAGATGCGCTGACCGTTACTCCACAGGTGTGGACTTGTGGAATGTTGCCGTACGCAATCGATGATAACAAATACCCTGCGACGACTTGTCCGCGCAAAACAGTTCGAAAGAGGTTATGGTAGCACACAGACCGTACAGACTGCCATCTGTTCCTAGGACGTTCAAGTTATACCGTACACGTTCTCAAGTTCAGATTGAACGCCTTGATTAATAGGCAACTTCTCTGACATAAAAACTGAAACTCGCTTCAAATCGCTGACTCACAATAGTGACGTCATGACACACTTTGAAATGAACACCCAGTATTTGTCAATAATTGGAATAAAATAGAGCTTGGGTAATAGACATTATAGATCACTAACCGCAGACTAGTGCAATTTCTAAAATACTTCAGAGTTGCTCAGTGAGCTGTGTGGTCAGACCTCCGACCTGTCACGCAGGCGGCCCGGGTTTGAGTCCCGATCAGATTTGGGATTTTTCATTTAAAAATCCATAGTGACACTTGTGGCGGACAAGGTCGCGGTTGGGGTTTTTCTCGGGGTTCTCCTGTTTTTCCTCTAATTAGAAATCTACAAAATTCCATCACCATTTCGCCACTTCGTCATTATTACATAGCATTCCCTGATCGTCGGCTGGCGACACACGGAGGGGGGCTAGCCTACGGATGAGAGGAGGTTGCCTTCTCAAAACCTTACTGTAGCCAGCAGGGAGGGGGTTCCGGAAATTTCATTGCACAATGGGGACAAATTTCGTAATGAAGATATGAGAAACAAGTTAGAGGTTAATCACATAATTAATTTTATTAATCCAGTCAACCAATCATTCATTCATTCAATATTTATTTCATCAATATAAATTCATTCAAGAAGGGGCTAATACATTTTCGTTTCTACAAGTGTGTCTTGGTACTAGTAATTACTGTATATTTCTTGTGCCAAGTCCATCTTTTTTCGGATGCTCTGGTGAAGAAGTTATTTACAGATTAGTATTTGTTGCTTATAATGAAACTAACATTTGTCCATTCTTATTATGACCATTAATTTCTTTAAATAGAAAACGAAACCTCTAATGGCAAAATCCCATTACATTAATATTATTCTCATTATATCAATAAATAATCCAGGCCTAATCAGTTTAGACATTCTTAAGTTTAAAAATAAAGTGAAAATGTTTGTACGATATTTGTTTAATTTTATTATTATTATTTTAAGTGTTAAGAGCATTACATGTTACTAATATTTATTGCATTTATCGTATGCATTAAACATGTAAAATAAAACATTATAATAAATAAAAATAGATCATTTTTAAATAACAGTGTATGTTTCCACATAAATGATTTCTTAGAATATCCACAGATACACTTGATTGTACTTGTCACTATCTCTGTCACTAGAGAGTTCTTAAAATTTATATTTTCCCGCCATTCGTAAAATATTTTGATATGATACCTCTTGTACCTAAGGGGAGACTTATAACTGAAACTTCATTAATTTATTTCAGTATTATTATTGTATTTATTCTGGTAATTATGAACAGCTTGACTCGGAGACACTTGGTTTTTCAGCATTAACTTCCTATGATTATAAGATAGAAAATTCGAAAAGAACGTTAGGATGTAGATCTTCGACTCCCCCCTCCTACCAATAATGCATAACACAATATCAATACGGATGTTGCTGACGTCAGCGATACGACGAACTTTTTTGTTCATTTCGAGTTCGTTATTGTTTTTCTGGTTATTATATGCTTATACTGGGTGTTTAAAAATACGGGACATAATTTCAAGTATGTATTTCCCACATGTAGACAATCAAAATAGTTCATTACAACATGTGTCCGGAAATGCTTTATTTCCGAGTTATGGCCTTCACAACATTGAAATTCACCGGAACGTTTTTCTTTCCGCAGATCGTTGCCGTCAAAGGAGACATTAACAGGGCACTCTGACAGTTCATTCCGAGGCGAAGGTTACATTCAGTGTTGTATAGGCGTTAGACTGTGCGACATGTATTCAAATCAAGAGCTGGCAGAGATACACTTCATGTACGGTAAGGCGGACGGCAATGCTGCGCTGGCTCGTCGTTTGTACCAGGAGAGGTACCCACAGCGACAATGTCCAGATCGGAAGACATTTGTACGTCTCCATTACCGTCTGTGCGAGTATGGAAAATTTAACTCTCCTGGTTTGGGAAGGGGACGACCAAGATCTACAACTCCAGAAGTACATGAGGATATTCTGGAGGCTGTGAACATGACTTCTTCTATCAGCACACGAAGGGTAGCGTTGCAAGTCGGTGTTCCTCATACGACTGTCTGGAGACTGTTGAAAGAGTATCAATTGTATCCTTGTCATTTACAACGTGTACAGGCCCTGTCACCAGCAGATTACCCTGCACGAGTTAGGTTCTGTCAGTGGTTCTTGCAGCAGTATGGTGTAAATCCAAACTTTCCTGCCTTAGTATTATTTACAGCTGAAGCACAGTTCACCCGAGATGGCATAACAAATTTCCACAATCAGCATGTATGGGCGGGCGTATGAAAACCCACGTGCAACTGTTCCATCTCATCACCAGGTGCGGTTCTCCCTCAACATGTGGGCCGGTATCATTGGTGATGGATTAGTTGGACCCCATGTACTTGTAGACAGACTTACGGAGCAGACATACACAAACTTCCTGGAAAACACCATACCTCATGTTTTAGAAGACACTCCACTGATCAATCGTCAACACATTCACTTCTTGCATGATGGCACTCCTGCACACTTCAGTCGTACGGCTCGCCGGTACTTGGATCGAACCCTCTCGATTTCTACCTGTGGGGCCATTTAAAATCATTGGTTTATTCGTCTCCGGTGCCTGATTTGGAATCCCTTCGAAATCGAAATTTGGCATGTTCTGAGGACATACGCAATACTCCTGGAGTTTGGGATCGTGTTCGCAGGTCAATGAGACATCGATGTGAGGTCTGTATTCAAGCAGGAGGTGGACATTTTGAACATCTTCTGTAATGACAACGACCTGCGGAAAGAAAAACGTTCTGGTAAATTTCAATGTTGTGAAGGCCGTAACTCGGAAATGAAGGATTTCCGGAGACATGTTGTAATGAACTATTTTGATTGTCTACATGTGGGAAATACATACCTGAAATTATGCCCCGTATTTTTTAAACACCCTGTATAAATTGCGTTAACTCTCGCTACCTGGTTTTATATTTTATTTTATTAGTCTTAGTTATTATTTTACTAAGGTTAATATTTTTGTTTTATTATTATTATTATTATTATTATTATTTATTTATTAATTTGTATTACTATCTTTGTATTATCTCCGTCACTGTTTTTCTATTATTATTATTATTATTATTATTATTATTATTATTTCTATCATCGACATTATTATTGATGTCTGTAAAACTTATATAGATTCTACTGGATTGTGCCCGAGCACGTGCATATGCTCATTTCGGGTATCTATTCAAATGTATAATTTCAAATGCAAATTATGAATAAATTTGAATTTTAGATTAATATTTTTCTGCCTATAACATAATTCTAATAAACATCTATTAAATTAATTTTCATCATTTAACCAACTAGCCATGTGAACTTTATTACAATTCTTTACGTAATGCATACAGACTGAATTGAATTACATTAGCTCATAAATTAAGTTATTACTTTTTCGTATAGGCCAGAGCTGGGCAGCAAGAGCGGATTCTACTCTCTTACAGGGAGCCATATGATTTCTCTTCATCCCCTTTCTTCCCCGCCGAACACCGCGCAGCGTTGATGCCCTGACGGATGAATAATAAGTGTCCGCGTTTAGAGTCTGGATGCGCTCCTGATGCCCAGCCCTGGTATAGGCTTTATCTCAAATTAAATAAACATGTATTAGTTGTTAAAATTTAAACTGAAGAATATTGCTGGAGAATCTTTAGTGTATTGTAAATATTCATGATTTAAATGTATATCTATTTTGTATTGATTAAGACTGGTTAAGTGGAAGAGAAGGCCTTATGCCTTAAATCTGCCAACGAAACTAAAGCATTCTATTCTATTCTGTTCTATTCTATTCTACTTTATTGAGTGGCCTGCTGGAATTTTGTAGGTACTGAAAAGCGAATTTTGGCATGAGCGGGAAGGTTTCACTTAATTTCACAAGATAATGTTTTTAAAGGGTTATGTCTTAGTAGTCTCAATCTAGATATGCACTAATAAGGGGAAAGTAATTCCTTTCCAATATTCTGTATTATACCAAAGCTGAATAGCGGTTGAAAATATCAATAAACTGCCCGTTAAGTAACTCTATATACGTCCTGCGCTTGTGCAGACATGTTTTCTTACGTGAGTGTCCGCAAGAAAATAGGAGGCTCAAAGTCAGAGCTTCAGCTTTGTAGTATTTTCGTTACAAGTTCGAATCCTCATCGTAACAGATTTATTTAATTCTGTTTTTCTTATTCTTTATTTTTAGAATATCTACGCATGGTATATAATCATATAAATTTAGTGATAATGTTCAACTTATCTGTGAACTCTCTCAACATATCATATTTATGTCACTTAGTTTTAAAGTAGGAAATTAATTTTGATTTGCAGAATTGAATTCAGTTTCTAAATTATTGTCTGTTATGTTTCCTCCGCCTTAATACGATTTAATTTACGTCATTAAGCAGTGAAATAACGTGTGTTTCAAACTAAGTTACCGTAAACACTACTATTTTATTTAAATATATGTCTTTAAACTTTTATGAAGAAGTAGTAGGGTTAATATCATCGTAATAAAAAGACGTTTACTGCAACGTGTTAAACTAGCTCAAGCACAGAGTTCACATGTTCGAGTCACATGCATCTATAGATTTTTAAAAGTTTGATAATGCATATTCTAAATTTAATTCAATTCAATTCAATTCAATTTATTAAGCCATTAGTCATACAGTGATAGTCTTCGTCACAAATACAGAAGGGGAAAAACATTGAAAACAGGTTTAATTGGAACAATGAAAAAACAAAATATTTTGAAACTTTAAAATTAATAAATACATTTCACTCTTAATCTATTATTTGTAACTAAATGTAAATAATTTTATTTATTAAAATAATTTCATACGAATTATGTGAAAACAACTCATTTACGAAGTACAAAGGATTAATTAAAGGCCAATTATAAAATCTAGTTTTGAAACCATTGGTTGATATCTTATAATATTGACTGGGAAACTTATTATATAATTTCATCCCCATGACAGAAATTTTGTATTAGTTTTACGTAATGTACAGTATGGAATATTAATTTGTTCATTATTTATAATGTCATGATCATGTATATTGGCTCTAATGACTAATTGTTTATGTTATGTCAAGTGTAAATGACTAGGTCATATATATATATATATATATATATATATATATATTTATATTTATGACTGTTAATATCTATGATTGTGTGAAAAATTTGTCGACAATGTTCAAGATAGTTTGATTGACATACAATTCTAGTGGTTTTCTGTTTCAAAATCAAGACACTTGCAATTTTGGAACCATTTCCCCAGAAAATTAAGGCATATCGGATTATCGACTGAAATAACGAAAAGTAAAGACATGTTAAATAATTTTGAGAAATGTAAGTCACTTATTTCATTAATAGATATATAACTCTTGATAACTTTGTGCATATATATTCGATATGTTTTTCCCATGTTAAACTGGAGTCTATAAAACGTCCTAGAGACTTGGTATAGTTTTGTACGTTGTCCTTTTTTTTATTACATGATTTAGGCTAAAAGTTATGTTGAGAGTACTTTCTTTATTAAGCAAAAAACCATTAGAATATCGTTGGTTAGAGCATATAATTCATTCAGAGCAGAGGTAGAACATAAGAATGTAGTGTTATCAGCATACATAATTGTTATAGCTTTAATGAATTTAGAAAGGTCATTAATTGCTATTAAGAATAGTAGTGGTCCAATTATTGAGCCTTGTGGAACACCATAATGTGTACTGGTGCGACTTGACCAATTTTAACCTATTGAGACTAATTGCCTTCTGCACGAAGATAGGATCTAAAAATATTTAGTGTATTCCCTCGAATACCATAAAATTCTAATTTTGATAAATTTAAGTTGTGATCAACGCAATCGAACGCTTTGGAGAAATCACAAAAGACAGCATTAACTTGTGACCTATTTTCAAAATTTCTTAAAATTTCGGTTATTAAAAGCTAAATTGCATCATTTGTTGATTTCCTTTTTCTAAAGATAAACTGGTTAGTACTAAAGAGATTTGAAATTTCAAAGAAATTATAAATTTGATTGAAAATTACATACTCATATATCTTGGAGAGTACAGGAATGATAGAGATTGATCTGTAACTACTTAGACTTGATCATCTATTTCTTTTTCATAAATTGGGATTACTTACGAAATTTTTAGTCGACCTGGAAATATATCTTGTTTTAGACAGATATTGATCATATTTGTAAGAGGAATATAAATTAAATTTATAACTTTAAGAAAATCATTTGACATATGATAAACATTTTTTAATTTGATTTTTTTTAAGTTTTTATTATGTTCCATACCTTCTCATTGGTGACCTCTCTCTATTTAAAAATGTATGAAAGTTTGTTATTTCTAGTTAGTATTTCCATAGGGGATAGATCAGAGCGTTGAATTCTGGATTTGATTATGTCCACCTAGTCAATGAAGAATTCATTAAACTCTTCCGGCGATATATTATGATTGTTTATAGGATTTTGTGAGTTATTAGACCTCTCTCTATTTATCAGATTCCAGGCAGTTTTAATTTGTTAATCTAGTTTCGCTTGAGTTATTTGATTTCTGTATTGTTTCTTAATTTAATTTAATTTAATTTATTTTTAACTGTGAGCTGACCAGTCTCCTTATAAATATCATGTAGCATTAGTAATTGGGTTTTCATCTGTTTTATTTCTTTAGAGTACCATTTGTTTGTTTGTTTTTGTTTTTCTTTGTTACTATTTAGTTTTACTTTCTTGACTTCGAATGATAAATTAAAATATTGTAAAATTAAATTAAAATGTATTTAAAATTTGAGCCTTATTAGGCTCTTGAACATTGAAAATGGATTCCCAATCAATATTGCTTATATAACAACAAAAATTCATTATTCTTTCAGCGGTAAATAAACGCTTTTTAATAATTTGAGGTTGGTTATATCTGCTTCTCAAGTGAATATTTAATTGCAATAATAAAGCAGAGTAGTCTGGATATGGAAAATTATTTACTTGAAAAATATATGGTTCCCGCTGATTATTTATAAAAATGTTATCCAGGCATGTTTTTCCTCTCGTTGGAGTGTAATTTCCTGGAAAGAAGTTGAATTGTCTTAAAAGATTTAATATGTCAAGTAAAGTTGTTTTCTTTGTTAAGATATCAAAGTCAGAATTTGCGTCTCCCCCAATTAATACTGTGTAATTGGGCCCTTTAATGAGTAAAAATATTTGAAGATCCACTTAGAGATCTATAAATACAAATAATTATCAATTTAAATGAATCAGTCATTACTCCTGAACATTCGAAATGAAATTCTATTTTTAGTTCATTAATTTCCGTAGAAATGAAGTCTGAGTTGTTTTTTTTTTTTTACAAAAATAGCTGATCCTCCATGAATATAATTAGATCTTTTAAAACAATACCCTAAATTAAAACTATCAAATTTTTATACTGTACTCAATATTATAGTCACCCAACCAATATTACGTAAAACATAAAAATGAATAGATGTCTACGTTAAAGAAAGTTTCCAGGAGATTAAATTTGTTATTCAAAACCTGTATATTGAGATATAAACCATTTATTGTTGTCATTTGGTGATGATGTGAAGTTTTTTTATGTGGCCTGCATTTGTGGGCGTCTCTTTTGAAAAGATCTAGTGGTGAGAACTCCTTGCGGCCAGATATTGGTGTCCAAACCTCTTGCAATATTATTGGAATTGATTATAATTTTGAAAGGTGCATAAAAATTTGGAAATTTTGATTTAAGTGGCTCGCATTGTACCTCCGGAAAACTTTCTTTCACAAAGGACTGTAAGCTTTCCATTTTTGTGGTTGGGTCTACTTTAGAGACAAATATGTATCCTTTCTTAGGAACCGTTTTTATACCAATATCGTTGGTAATTCACTTGTTACAAACTACAATTCTTTTGTTCCTACTAGTATATCTTTTCTTCCCAACAGTGATCCATTCGCTTCTACCATTATTCTGATTTAATGTTTTGGTTTCTCTAGAAGATGCAGCCTTGTTATTGTCTACCGTTAAGACCTCCTTTTTCTGATTAGGTTTGCTTGATGTGGTAGGATTGCAAGCAACATCATCAGCCACGGTATGTGCAGTGTTACCTGAATTCCCGGCCTTCACAGATTTAGCAATATTATGGTTATTTTGGGTTTGTTTACTGCATGTCACTTTAGTAAGGACAGCACTAAATGATGTTTGTAACTATGTTAGATCACGAGGTGATTCCGTAACCTTGCCGATCTTATCACTCACTAGCAAAGATACTTGATTCTTAAGTTGGGAATTCTCTTTCTTTAAATCTTTATGTCAGATTCAAGGGATTTGACATAACCAAGCACTTCATTTAGTGTATCAATTATGTTTTGAGTATTTAAACGAACTGTCTCTATTTGCAATGGTAGAGATTCGGCATTGCTTACCTCTGGCAGACATATTGTTCTCTCAGGAGATAGAACTTTTTTGTTGGCGTCTTCTTGTTGCTGGAAATTTAATCACTCATCGGGGATTGATCAATAGATCCGGGAAGTGGACTGCCACGAACTGGTGTGCTGTCATCCCTAATCGATTTTGCTGTTGTTAAACAGTCTTCACATCGATAAACGGAGAATCCACCAGATGTAAAAGCCTCAAATTCAGCATCGCCAAATTTGAGCCAGTCAAGGTGGAAACGTAAACCGCACGGCCAAATGCAATTCAAATTCCTACCTTTTGATGGCTCAAGAGCACTTCTTGCAGGTATCTTTGATAGGTCGCATGTTGAGTTACATTAGCAAACACATACGAAACAACACTGCCACACGACACACTTATTTCACACAGACTCGATTAGGCATCCTAGTCAACTGCAGAGCTACGTAGGAATACGTCCTCTCATCACAAATGTCAAAGTAGAAGACATGCGTTTTAGGCATTGACCTAGAAACTAAGAAAGGATATTTTTTTTAACGAAAGAACATAGATGCGGCAAAAATAAAAGCATAACATTCTATAATTGAAATAAAATAATATAAAAATGACTTAAAAAATTTTTAAAGGAACTTCACCTATCATGCCACTGGATAACTACTTCCAGTCCCTGGACCATGTGCAGTACCATATGGAGATTGTCCTGTCTTTGAAGAAACTTTACCAATGTAATTTAATTGTAGATTATTTCTCAAACTAATTGGTGTAAATTTAGAAAAAATAAATCGCATAAAATTAAAAATTATACAGGGTTTATGAGTCAAGCCGTTTATAAATTGTTTTAGGCATCACACAAAACACGACTAAGGTTGGGCACACTATATTTTTCATCGTTGAAATTTTCTAACTCGCAGCGTTTTACAGGGTGATTCAGAAGATAAGGTCAACCGGTGAGGATATGATTCAGGGTGGCATTTAGAGTAGAAAAGTCCTTTGCCACTTTTATTTATTTGCAACCGTTTTAGAGTTACAACAAGTAAAACATTTAATTCACATCTCATAAATACTAATTTACCGTCAGTTGTTTTGATCTAGATTTGTTTAAAAAGCATGATGTCCACCATTGATGGAATGAAACAAAACAAATTAATTAGTTTGAAGGATTGGATATTGCTCGCCTATTAACAAAACCAAGTTACAAGAACTATAAGAAGAGCAAATGACTCGTGTTTAATATAAAATTATCATACGAAGACTAAAATTCGTAACATTCACTTGGTGATGAAAGTTATACCTGCCCCTGATACCGCTTACGAAACCTCCCACATGTCTCGACTGTTATTTGGATTGCCTAAGGAAAAAAGAACAGCTTAAGTCAGACACTCCGTACAATAAAAAAACTTCTTCTGTGATCGAACCCCAATCTCATGCATACAAGACCAGAGTTCTACCAGACCACAGATTGCGTTGTGAAGGGCATCCGAGTGACGATCATTCAATTAACCCTCGATGTTCAATTATCGATTAGCAGGCCACATACCCGTCTTACTTCGAAACAACGAGTGAATCGCGCGTTAAAAATTACGTTTCGTTCCGAACAAGAGTTCAGCCGTTTTTGGGGACGTCTGTACCATAATTACTCATCCTCTAATAACACAATTTTACCTTACACTGTTCAGTGTCATGGAAATCATCCTTTACCAAACAAACTAATGACCATCTTAGCAAGAACAATATTAGGCTAATGCTAAATGTCGTTCAATAAATCTGCCGGCTTAGTTACAAGTAATCTAATATATCTTTATTCTCTCATATCGCATCTAATTCTTTTATTATAATTATATCCTTCACTCACCTATAACACATATAAACACCTTCAATTCCTCCGTCCTTTATACCATAAGCAAGATTTTACATACATTTCTCATATTATCTATATTACTTGAACTACATATTTTCTTAAGGAATAAGTGCTCATTAATATTTAACCCTGGACTTGATACCCTTCTTTGACACCTTTGGTTGTAGGGTAAACATAGGTAATTTCGTGATAATTTCATGAAAACTAATTTAAAATGCAAATGGGTAAATATATCCTTATTCCGATTTTTTCATCTAAAAGACGATAACTTGCTGTACAAATCTGGAGACATAAAAGATTGCATACGTTCTTGAATATGTGCCAAAAACCACTTTTATAACTTAAGCTGAAAGGTTGGTTATTTCGTGATAACCTTGGTAATTTCGTGAGAGGTAGAAGAATTGTGGAAAAATTCATTAAAGTCAAATGAAATTCTCATTTATTGTTACAAGACTTCAAACATAGTAATTCCGTCTAATATTCATAGCAAGAAAACATAAAAATACATATCAACACATAATAAGAATGAAATCAAAGTAAAAATTGAAATTGAAAAGGGATCTTCTTTGCCTTGAAAGGGTGAACACTTTTATTACGGACTTTACTATAGCTTATATTACTAAGGTAACTCCAAAAGTAATACATAACGTTTGTTTAAAAATTATATTTCTATCCTACAGCTTTGCTAATTTCACATAATGTAGATGCATCCTTAAGGAACAAAATGACACTTTTCCACATAATCCCCGTCCCTTTCAACTGCCTTACGTAACCTAGGAACGAGGACCTGTAGACCAGCACGGTAAAAGTCTGGACTAACACGTCTGGGCCACTCTTTAGCAGCAAGCACAAGGGATTCATCTTCTAACCTCGTTCCGCGAAGGGATCCTTCAGTTTACCAAAGAGATGGTAATCGCACGGTGCCAGTTCAGGACTGTAAGGCGGTTGTTTCAGTGTTGTCTATCCGAATTTTCTGATCTGGTCTGTGGTCTTGTGACTGACATATGGCTGTGCGTTGTCGTGCAATAGCAGAACATCCTGTTTCTCCCGATGTCGTCGAACACGACTCAGTCGAACTAGAAGTTTCTTGAAATTTGCAACATACCCGTCAGAATTAATGGTGGTTCCGTGTGGCATGATGTCCACAAGCAAGAGTCCTTCTGAATCGAGAAGCACAGTAGCCATAACGTTTCCTGCCGAAGGTGTACTTTTGAATTTCTCTTTCTTTGGTGAATTTGCATGATGCCACTCCATTGTCCGCCTCTGTCTCCGGTCCAAAATGGTGGAGCCATGTTCCATCTTCTGTCACAATTCTTGCAAGTAAGTCATCTAGCACTTATCATTGACACTTAGCATGATAATAAATCAAACAGAAGCTACACTGAACTCATTGTGTCTCCCATTTCTTTTTTGTTATCACATCTTGTCTTCAGATTTCTGAAATTCCTATTGAAATACAATTTTTAAAATAGTATAAAATGTAACACTTAATGCTCAATAAAATTTCGCCTCAAACAGCTAAGATTTCTATCAGTAAAGCTAAGCCTATATGGCGACTACAGCTGTATCTAAAATTCCAAAAGCATTTCCTAAAATTTCATGAAGATACAATAAATCTTTGTACCTAATATCATATGCTTACCTTTAGTAATAAGCCTGTAATGTAATTACAAACATCCACAAAATTTGTGCGCCTGAGAAGTCGACGCAAACTTGCTCTCTCCAAATATAAAAGCTCACTGAAGCAACTACAATAGTCACACAAAGCTTAGCTGTATGTTTCTGGAAACTTGACAACATATGCAATCCCTTGGCGGAAATTTGAATCTCGTAACACCATTGGTTAGTTCACGAAAGAGCAAAGAAAAAGTTTCACGAAATAACTACTGCCACGAAATTACCAATGTTTACCCTATACCTGGGTTACTAGTCACCCCACATGTTCTTTTGGGTATATTGTGTACAATAGCTTTATTTTGTATTATATTCCTTATGGATGAGCTATGTTATGTAAGGATTTTTGGATTATGAAAAAAATAAATTTTAATTTGAAAAGACAAATTAACTTTATAAAATTATAAAATTACAGAAATTTTGAACTTGATAACTGTAATGGAAATGTCATTGCTTGAAAATTGCTGATAACTGCTCAGTTATAAAATTATGTAGTTACTTTTTTATATTTAAAACATAATTACTAGATAGATAGATGGATTTCTTGAGCAATATTATACATACAGATGTACCATGTTATCATAATTTTCTCTTAAATCCAGTGCATGGGTCTTCTGATCGTACGTGCTGTGTAAAACAAGTCCTACTTTGTAGGTTTCACTCCCCTAACCTATGATTAGATCCAACCACTCTCCAAAAGAACACACAGATTAAAATGTAAATGACACAAAAAACACATTAAATAATATATCCTAACCTAAAAGAGGCAAAAAAGTGTATAATTGAGTAGTTACCATTATCCCTTCGTCAGTTCGCATCACAAACTTCAATAGCTGAAGTTCTTATCTATCTCGGCTTTAAGAGGAACAATACAGTCTTTTGTTCACATTTTCTTCCCCATGAGATCAAGATATGCGAGCGAACTCCCATTCTCACTTAGCATCGAGGGTGGTAGATATTTTCTTCGGATATGTTCCATTTCGACACACTGCAATAAAATATGTCTCCAGGAGTCCTTTTCCCCTCACAGTGGACAGAGGCGCTCTCCTTCGTTGGTAATTTTACTACGCTTCCATGTGCCCAATTTTAGCCAAGCTAAACATTCTCTACTGTCCTAGTTACAAGAATGATATAGTCACACCTCCCCTAATTAAGCATAAGATCTGATTGTTAATTAAAACATAATTAGAGATTGCTCGTAACACAATTATTTTTCACACACGATTTTTTTTTAATTTATAACAAAAAGTTGGAATATATAATATAATACAGTTTGCTACAAATTGAATACACTACATTTAGAAGATACATGTTTCTAACAATATTGCATAATATAGAAATAATCTAAGTATTATTTTGAGGCTTGAAAAATAAGAACACCCTCATTTTGCACATTCAACGCAGATATCTCTCCTTGTTCTGAGCATGCCAGTTTGTTGCACTTCACACTAAATATTTTTGTTTTCCTGTCTTTAGCGCAGGAACATAAAAACATAAAGCAAATCTAGTTTGTTTCAATTCATGCCCCGATACGTACACCAGAGTTTATCATCTCTTAACAGCCATCACTAACACAATGACAAGAAACGGCTACAAAAACTTACAAACGTGCCTGTAGATCTCTGTTACTAACCACCCGACGAAACTCGTGAAACGTGTGTACTGCTTTGAAACACACAACCTACTATGGAGTGGAAGCTACTCTAAATAGTGAATGAATATCTGTGATTTTAGAACTGTTGAAAGCCATCCAAAGATATGGCAACAAAACATAAGTTTTTATGGAGTGACGCGTCATTCCGGTATCGTTCTAGGGTTAAGAAATTTTTATCCATCCATATTTTATAATTAATATTCAAACAAAGAGAATAGAATGTAACAAAGAGAATGGAAAGAGAATCTAATGAAATATTTACCAGCGAATGTTTTTAATTGAATTTACGGACATTTGGAGTAGTGCGAGAGGATCGATAGTAGACTGTAACTGAATAATAATTACATTTATGAGAATATTATTATTATTATTATTATTATTATTATTATTATTATTATTATTATTGGTACAAAGTGTCCCATATATTGTGGGTCCCTATCACCACGGAATGGCGCGGCCTCAGGTTGCGGATAGAGGAGACGGTCTTCAGATATGGAGAGTAGCTGCGAATATTTATTCAATAAGGAGTCGTGAACAGCAGATAAGGGGTGGTCCTCCACCTTGGGGGTTGGGCGAAGGGCTAATAATCCATCACCGTAAAAAAACAGCTTGTTACGAATCCATACAATAAGATATGTATGGTCGAATCCAGAAATGCATATAGTGTTTAGTTGGGAGACCGGAGGGAAAAAGATCTTTGGGGAGGCCGAGACATAGATGGGAGGATAATATTAAAATGGATTTGAAAGAGGTGGGATATGATGATAGAGACTGGATTAATCTTGCACAGGATAGGGACCGATGGCGGGCTTATGTGAGGGCGGCAATGAATCTGCGGGTTCCTTAAAAGCCATTTGTAAGTATGACGCAGTGTCTGATGTAAATCTTCGTTTTTGTTTAGGCAGCCCAAATATCAGTCTAGTCATGTGGGAGTTATTTAATACTGTAGTTCCGCAGGCGGAATCAGGGATATATAGGCTTATTATTTGTGTGAACTTCTTCGTATGGCAGTGTTATGTTAAACATGTGCAATAAATCTGTTAATTATTTATTTTCTTTCGGTTTTCCAACTTTTCTTATAGTCGTCTTTATCATTGGATAGTGTTTTATTGAGTCATTTGCTCTTCTTATTCTTCTTATTCTTCTTATAGTCCCGATATTATATTTTCTTAATGCGTAAGTTATCTCCAATCCCTCAAATTAATTTTTCTTCCATTCGGAATAACTAACGGACATAATAAAAAAGTACCTCTAAAGAACAGACAGCGTAGAGTTTTAACACAGTTTATTAATTCATATAAAGATAATTTGAGTATTCGCTCCTAGTGACACTACCATGAGAACGTCACAACCTAGGTAGACCAAGAAAAACGTTGGATTCAGACTGTGACAGACCATAATGGTCTACAACATTATTTAGTGCGGTTTAAAAAGAGCACGTCAGTTGCTATAGCTATTTGTGCCCTTATCTATTTTTTTTTTCAAAAACACAAACAATACCATAACCTGAATGCGAACACGAAGTAAAATTTTTGTCACAATAAAAGAGGTACACAAATGCATTACAAACAAGGTGATCAGTAAAAAATCATGAAACAGAATAATTCTTACACCACAGAATGCGTTTAAATAGCACCTATAAAATAATAAACAAATAGTACTAGAAACAAATTATCTGGCGATTTCGAAACAACAAAATTTTATAAAATATTCGGATGTAAAAGGTTCGAAATGTCAAGTTTAATTAAAACAAATATAAAAGAACAAAAGTAACCTCCGGATATAAAGGATCCGGAGGATAAGTAACTACAGGTAATAAAAACTAAATCACCATGTCAAGCGCTGTTCTGGATAAAAATATCAGAACTGCATTTGCACAATTAAAATCATTTTCAATAGTGCCACGTAGATTTGGCCGAATTGCGTATTGAAGAATAACACGATCATATTCCCTACAGTGCATTAGAATATGTTCGACCGTAACTGTAAACGGCATACATCACACTCCGGTTGAGCTTCGCCACGTAGAAAATGTATGTATGAATATTTCAGAGAACATATCCAGTTCTTGGGTTTCTTGGATGCCAAGAAGACAACTGAAGCTGCGGGATGTACTGTTCTTGGTGTTCCCGAGAGTAACAATATGGATACTCATTGGGACGCATTCACACGAATATATGGAAGATATTAGCATTGACAGGAGAAATCCAAAACTTGTAAAAAATTATAACAGGTTCACCTATATGAAAATTGACCCTGAGACTTAAGATTCCAGGAAATTTTATGCCCGAAAGCTCATACCATGGACTATTCGTCACGGACATTTGTCATACTAACAGGTGCTACCAGCGTACTTTTGATTACTGTATATGTTCAATACGTACCAGTGGACTTTTGGTAATATTACCAATACATGACTTTCAGTCATTTGTTCAATACGTACCAGTGAACTTTTGGTCATATGCTCAATACGTACCAGTGTACTTTTGGTCATATGCTCAATACGTACCAATGTACTTTTGATCATATGCTCAATACGTACCAGTGAACTTTTGGTCATATACTCAATACGTACAAGTGTACTTTTGGTCATATGCTCAATACGTACCAATGTACTTTTGATCATATGCTCAATACGTACCAGTGAACTTTTGGTCATATGCTCATTACGTACCAGTGTACTTTTGGTCATATGCTCAATACGTACCAGTGTACTTTTGGTCACATGCCTAATAAATACCAGTGGACTTTTGATCGTATGCTCAATACGTACCAGTGGACTTTTGATCGTATGCTCAATACGTACCAGTTAACTTTTGATCATATGCTCAATACGTACCAGTGTACTTTTGGTCACATACCCAATAAATACCAGTGACTTTTGATCGTATGCTCAATACGTACCAGTTAACTTTTGATCATATGCTCAATACGCACCAGTGGACTTTTGATCATATGCTCAATACGTACCAGTGTACTTGTGGTCACATGCCCAATAAATACCAGTGGACTTTTGATCGTATGCTCAATACGTACCAGTTAACTTTTGATCATATGCTCAATACGTACCAGTGTACTTTTGGTCATATGCTCAATACGTACCAGTGTACTTTTGGTCATATACTCAATACTTACCAGTGTACATCTGGTCACATGCTCAATAAGTACCAGTGGACTTTTGATCATATGCTCAATGCGAACTAGACTAGTACAGTAAAAATATAGGCTATACACTGTTGCTTAATTTCAATATTTATTTACAGTAATTTTGCTGTCTCAGATTGTGAGTTCCGGAAAAGTTGTCGACAAGAGCTCTTAAATATTTGGAGGATATCACCCTCACCACGATATTTTTGTTAGCGGGACACAACATACATAACCCGCTTATCAACGTCATCATATTTCTTCTTCTTCTTCTTCATTTTCTTTACAGATGATTTCCCACTTTGTAATTTCTCCACATCCAGCTGAATTTTGGTGACTTCTCTTCGTAACTGCTCAAGAAGACACAATATAAAAAGATGATCTTTTCCAACTAGCTTATTAATCGTATAATGCCATGCTTCGCATGTGTTGGTAGATCTTGACAGGTTTCCAAGAATTCTATCTCAGCAATTCCATATTTCTGAGGGATAAATGGCGCACTTCTTCCACGATTTGTGGGTCAGCGAAGCACGTAATTATTTTTGATGTAATCATATAATATGCAAATCGTCCAATAAATTATACTGCAGCAATGCAAACACTCCTGGAATATCAGGTAAGGGAACAATTAATGTTAGTGATAACAGAGATCGAAATTGTAGTCTATTCTAAATTCCTCGTTTTCTTCTGATTTGTACAACTCTGTTAAGCCTTCAGCTTGGATTCTACGCCAAAAATTTTGGGAAAGGTGAAAGAAACAGTGTGTAACTTTTACTCTGGTTAAGGACTGTCGGACAGATGCTATTATTGAAATTTTATAATCTCTTGATATAAACGTGGGATCCAATGAATTTCCAAACTTAGTAGTGGTTGTGTATTTTTCACCTGACATAATTAAGAACATTAAGTCCAGATGTTTGAGATGGTCAGGACATGTAGCACGTATGGGTGAATCCAGAAATGCATATAAGGTGTTAGTTGGGAGGCCGGAGGGAATAAGACCTTTGAGGAGGCCGAGACGTAGATGGAAGGATAATATTAAAATGGATATGAGGGAGGTGGGATATGATGGTAGAGACTGGATTAATTTTGCTGAGGATAGGGACTGATGGCGGGCTTATGTGAGGGCGGCGATGAACCTCCGGGTTCCTTAAAAGCCATAAGTAAGTAAATAGGCTAGTAGTGGTCTCTGCCTGCAACACTGGAAACATTTAAGATTCTACAACTCTGACATATCATTCGTCTCATTTTCCGCATCTCGGCAATAGATTCCTCACAACACCCTATATTACAAAAAATATACGGGATAACATTCATTGTTACACAAATTAACGCAGCAGTATGTGGTAGATCAGTATTGCCTGGAGGAAGCGCAAAAATTACAATTCCTAAGAAAAAACCGAAAGGTATTGGTTACTGATAAAATAAGAGGCCTACAAGATTTTGTAGTCTCTTGATCACCTCAGCAAGATCTCTTATTGGGAAAAAGTGATTCAGGGTAGTTCACGAACCATGCAGCAGCTATACCAAGATGCTAAGTCTTTTGTTCAAGGCATGGCAAACCTTACATTTTCTTAACTCTCACCTACAATCTGCAACGACCTGAAATAGCTACTGCATTATTCCCACATGAAAAATTCGCTGATCGTCCTGGCATTGTTACTTGCGATTTCGCATCGAAACTCAAGAAATGAAGATGGATAGGTTGAAGGAAAAGTATTTGGCATATAAAAGACATTCAGAGGGAGTATGTTTCACTATTATGGAAGCAAATAACTTTCAAAATGTCTGGTATTCTTCATTGCAAATAAATCTGAACAATTTTTATTTCAGCTTCTTATGGACTTAGTATGGAGTATTTGTTGCACAAGCCACTAGTTATACTATATTTCGGACCTCTGCATACACATCTTACATCATAATTTTTTATTCTTAAAATATAATGTTTACTGTGTACTTGGAAACATGTCCTACGGTGCCTTGGCGCTGAGTTGCTGATCTCCATTTTCATTTACAAATAGGTTAAACACGCATTGCAATGATTGACGCGATCTTCTTGTGCTTTCTGTAAATCCCAAGAGATGTCAGGAACTTCACAAGCACATAAACGAAGTGATCGATAACGATTCCACCTAGTGGAAAATTTGAAACTAAATGCATGTGTGAAGTGTAGTAATACTATATTTCAGGACCCATGAGGCTATTAACACATCTCCATGATATATCTACTTTAAGTTCCTTGTGCTTCGTGAACATAAAATCTTTATATATAATTTTCTTCTTCCATCTACTGATCGGCAAAAACCGTGAAACGTCACTCATGATTTAGGAGACGAAATCTGTGAAGTAGATAACTTAGGAACGTATAAATCAAATCGTGGAATTTACTTAGGAAACATTAGAGTATAAATATGTCCTTTTCCGTGACGAGTTTTCAGGGACAAAATGTCCCGATTCGAGACTTAAGACATTATATAATAAACTCTGTGCACTTTTTACTTACTTCCAGTCTCAAACATTCTCAAAAGGTGCTGGATTAAGATTAGTTATGAGATTTTTATAAATATTCTATCGTTTTCACACACATTGTCTAAAAGATGATCTACATTTTCAACGTCTTGAGTAACGTTTTCTCAATGAATCCTGTAGCTGATATCACCTGAAAGAGGAAAGATACTGTGACAAAGTGTGAAGAGCGGGTTGTAAGGTGAGCAAATTATACTTGAAAGTCTATCTTTGTGTGTCTGTGTATTTCATCATGTTATTTCAATCCTACAGCCAATCTCAAATGAATGAAATGAATTTACAACTCATGTTTGGACGCGATCTGTGTACAGACAAAATAACATTTATTGAAATTGACAATTCAAATACGTTCACCCTCTTCAGGTAACAGTTTATTCGTATAAAACTGTAAAATTATCATCCCTAACTAAATTATAAGAAATTGTAAAACATTAGTTATAACTTACATTGATAACATAGGACCTAACCATATGACTCTATGTAATAGATTCATTATATTAAATAATATCTTACGTGTTAATTTTATAAACTCTGACTGCAGTTGGCTTAAAGAATTTACTTGAACCGAATAAAATGTAATTATGACATTATTTACTAAATCTGAGTACACTTGAAAAATAATAATAAAAATAAATTAATCTATTATTATTTTTGTTTGTTTGGGATTGACGGCCGAATCTGCAGTTGAAGACGAGCGAATCACAATTTTCGGTGACACCAGCTGAAGAAATTGAAGACGTGACATCCCAATCACCACTACTCAGCTATGGAGCTTCATCTGGCAGTTTACCGAATCACACCTCCAAGAGTGCCAATGGGAGCATCATAACCATGACGTTGAAAAACAACCATCTCATTGTCGAGACAGAGGAAAGAGGAGTAGGTATCGAAGACTCTAAAAATTGTTACATTATTCGAATTATATATGTAATACTTTCTAAGAAAAATATCTGACATCATACCAATGAGTACCGAAAATAACCAACTACTTCCAAAATTACATAACAAAAACTGTGTAACCTAATTGGCAATCAGTGAAATTTCAAGCGCTTAATTTATTTCACCATCAATTTTTCTGCTTTATGGCCTTCGATTCAATATTATTTAATAATTTACCACTCTCTAGAGCGCTGTACTCTATTATCTGCTCTCACTGGTATAATTATCAATTCAATGTCTTGGCTAAGCGACTCTCAGAATGCTATGAGCCTCAACGTGGCCTAGAAAATTTGATACAAAAATGATTTAATTACATATATTTACTGGAAATCGTGGGTCACACCGCAGTTCAAACAAGATATTTAGGAGAGTAAAATGAATATGACATTTTCGTTGTGATAGCCAAGTTCGTCGATTTGAGGATATTTATAGAAGAAACTGAACACTGAAGATTTCTGGATACTTTGACTTTCATCGTGTTCTCTGAAAAGTGTTTTTCCTCGATGCCAGTATTATTCTTGAAGAGTTCGAGGAATTATACAAGAACACTGTTGGCGAGAGAAGAGCGCAGAATTTTCTTCCTGTATCTCAACACCTTCTTTGCCACACTCGGAACTTCCTTCACTGGATTTTGAAGCAAAATTCAGAACACACAAGATTACAGTGTTGCAAAGAAATAAACAAACAAACGGTATGTTCTTGAGCATACATGATTGCGACTCAAAATTATTTATTGCATTCATCTATCAAATATGAGGGAGATGTCTGCACAGTTTAGTGATACGCTTCGGTTTCGTTAAGAATAAAATAACATATGTAAAAATTACTGGTTAAAACATTAGTATTTCTGAAGCCAACTATGACGAGTGAATTGTTAACATCTTTCATCACTCGAATAAAGTAATTTAGAGATACAATAGTGCCCACTAGTTATAGCTCAGTGAGTTGATAGCTTCTCACTGATAGAGCCGGGTTCAATTCTTGGAAAATACTGTGAGATTTTTGGTGCACCTTTAAGAGGACGGCTCTTCCCCAAGCATTTGGGTTTCCTCTGTTATTCTCTTTCCACAATTACCCCATCATTAAAATGTCATTAATTTAGTTTCTCTGAAATATATCTGCAAATAAAAACGAAAGTAAAATAATATTTATTATTTTTTTCACAATTGTGATTGAGTTGGTGATCTTCCTTCCTATAGAGATTGGAAGCGGAAAGTGCTTGCAGGAATTAGAGAGATTATCTCTCTTTATGGAACTTGAATATATGAGACTTTGAGGTCCGTTTCATCACTGTGGAGGACTGAAATCTTATATTTCAAAGCCTCGAATATTTCAACACTCACCGTTCTGTTACTTCATCCCGTGTCATGTCTTTCAGTAAATATATGTCATTATACATTTTTCTCTGAATATTTATACTATTTTCATAAAGCAAAACTCTTTTACAACACAAAAATTATAACATGAATGAAACTTAATGTCATACAAATTAATTTTTTAATAAATAAATAATTACTGATTGTAAAACATCAACTAAACCGCAGTTCAGGCTCTAGATTAAATTATGTTTTGAGAGTAGCTTTCGTATTATATGTTTGTATATTCTTTACATATGCATGTGTTTGTCTGTTCTCAAATTCATTATTATATAATATATAATACTGAATTTGGCCCACGTTAATTTGTGTTGATATTTCTATGCTTTATACCTAAAAAGCAAAGAGATTATTATGACACTTAGTTTCAATACTTTACTTAATTAACACCAGTTCTCTTGATGTTTAAATGTTACTATATTGTTTTTTTTATTTCTATTTCACTTATGTACGAAGGAAAGTAAAAAAGTAACCTTAATAATAGTTTTATTAATTGAATATGTACAATAAGATTGCAAACACTTCAACACTTTTCAACATAGTCCCCACTACGTTCAATGCAAGTGTTCCTGTTATACTATGTTGAAAAGTGATGAAGTGTTTGTAGTCTTATTGTACATATTCAATTAATAAAACAATTATTAAGGTTACGTTTTACTCTCCCTAGTACTCTCATAGTTACACAACAGAATCAACATCATAATCCTACAAAGCAAATTACAAGTATGAGTGTTAATGTAACAATATCTATGTTTCTTCTTCGAAATTATTACATAGAAACTATAGTAATGTAAAGTTCTACTATACGGAAGATAGATTTAAAGTTTGAATTAGCCTTGCACTTTGTTCAGCCGGTATATAAAAGTATGATTTCTGTTAAATTTCAGATGAAATACACAGACACATATGTATAAATGAACTTTTTCCTCAGTGATATGTACGATAGTTTTGTTTCTGCTTTGCATTCGTTTTGTTTTTTTTTGGCTTGAATGTTCCATCAGCTGGAGAGATTATTTAGAAACGGGGACATGATATATTAGGGACAACTGAAAGTCCTTTTTTGATCTGTCTGACTTTTGGTTTGAAGTCCATTTGTTATTTCGGATTTATCTTCCTGTTATTTCGGGGCGTTGCATAAAACCAATCCACTAGTTGCCATATTTCTGTTTCTCAGTATGCAATGGTGTTCGTGTTATTTTATAATTTCTATTATTTTATTTATTTATCTCAGACACATAGAGAATAATTTTCTGTGTTTGATGCAAATCCTTGAATTTTATTTTTCAACTTTATTTACACCGTGTGCATCATGTAATGACAAGAAGGCTCTTAATATTTCATCAACAGTAATCTCACTAGAGGTTTTAATGTATCTAGAGGAAAATCAAAACTCGAGTGGGATTTAATTGACTATTACACGATTACAAGAAGTACATAAAGATTAAACGAAATAAAGTAGTCTAATACAATAAAATAGTAATTGACTTACTAAAATACTAAACTGTTTTAAAAATATATTAGTATACCATCTCATCATTACAAATATTCCCCCAGATGGCAGTAGTGTGTTATGATCGACTGGTCTCTTGCCACCAGTTGTGCCAACTATGCAATTTTCATTGAACTCTATGGACGATTATTAGTCAAGAAGGCTTTGTTGATTCAGTTTCACTTTTATTAAAACAGTTGCATTCCACTTCAATTATCAATATATTATACAATCTCTGATACTTGACTACCCATAGCAGAAGCTATAATATAAACTAAATAATATAAATAAGATAAATGATAGTAAATTTTCAATGAAGAATAAATGAAATGAACATGAATCATTTTAAAAGGTACCTGTAGTTATTGAAAGTACAATGTTGACAAACTAAGAAACAAATGCTAGGGAAGTCATAAAAACAAACAAATGCTAGGGAAACACGTCATTCTGTACCGTTTTATTGGTCAAAAGTATTATGACGTAGTAAAAGTGTAATAGTCTAAATAAAATAACATTTAAAAAATCACATAAAACGAATAAAAATAAACGCATTCCACTACAAGATATATGTATGAATATATATACAGTATGACGCGTAAGTATTGTCATTAATTTAGGGGGTTATTCTTTGAGATATTTGAAATCAAACATTTTAATACATTTTTGCTCGTATTTGCTTTCTTTGCCAGATAAAAATTATTGTTCTATATGAAACACTTCACAGCGATTTTTGGGAAAGTCATTGATTTAATTTCTAATATGTTCATTCAATTTAAAAGATCAGTGTATTTTGATAATAAATGATTGAAAGAATTTCAGTTTCATCTTTTAAATATGCAGAAATTCGATCCGAACAAAGTCCATTTCAGAATAATATTTATCTCGAAAGGGAACGAAAAACGAGCAAACTTGTATTAAACTTTTTGGTTTGAATTATCTCAAAGAGTAACCCATGACTTCCCTTATTTACACATAGATTACTTATTGCTTACATACTTAGAAATGCCTTTTAAGGAATCCGGAGTTCCACTGGCGCCCTCACATGAGCCCGCCATAGGTCCCTATCCTAAGCAACATTAACCCGTTCCTTACCATCATATCCCACATCTCTCAAATCTACATTGATCTTATCCTCCCATCTAAGCCTTGGCCTCCCCAATGGTCCTTTCCCTCAGGTCTTCCAACTAGCACTCTATAGACATTCCTAGATTTACCCATACGTGCTACATGCTCTGCCCATCTCAAACGTCAGGTCTTAATGTTCCTAATTATGTTACTTGAAGAATACAATGCGTTCAGTTCTGCGTCATGTAACTCTCTCCATTCTCCTGTTACTTTATCCCTCTTAGCCCCAAATATTTTCCTAATTATCGAAAAGCCTTAACCTCTGTTCCTGTCTCAAAGTGAGACTCGAAGTTTCACAACCATAAAGAACAACCGGTATTACAACTGTTTTATAAATTCTAACTTTCAGATTTTTTGACAGCAGACTGGATGATAAAAGCTCCTCAACCGAATAATAACAGGCATTTCCCATATTTATTCTGTTTAATTTCCTCGCGAGTATCATTTATATTTGTTACTGTTGCTCCCAGGTATTTGAATTTTTCCACCTCTTAAAAAGATAAGTTTTCAATTTTTATATTTCTATATCGTACAATATTACCGTCACGAGACATAGGCGTAATCATATACTTTGTCTTTTCGGGATTTACTTCCAAACTTATCTCTTTACTTGCTTCAAGTAAAATTCCCTTTTTTTCCCAAATAGTTTGTGGATTTTCTCCCAATATATTCATGTGATCTGCATAGACAAGCAGCTGATGTAACCCGTTCAATTCCAAACCTTCTCTCTTATCCTGGACTTTCCTAATAGCATACTCTAGAGCAAAGTTAAAAAGTAAAGGTGATAGTGCATCTCATTGCTTTACCCCACAGTGAATTGGAAACTCATCTGACAGAAATTCATCTATACGGACTCTGCTGTGCGTTTCACTGAGACACATTTTAATTAATGGAACTAGTTTCTTGGGAATATCAAATTCAATAAGAATGTAATACTGTATATAACTTCTCTCTTGACCGAGTCATATGTCTTTTTGAAATATATGAATAACTGATGCACTGTACCCTTATACTCCCATTTTTTCTCCAATATCTGTCCAATACAAAATATCTGATCAATAGTTCATCTATTACGCCTAAAACCACACTGATGATCCCCAATAATTTCATCTACATATGGAGTTAATCTTCTCAAAAGAATATTGGACAAAATTTTTTGCGACATTAACAAAAGTGATATTCCTCGAAAGTTAATAATAATAATAATAATAATAATAATAATAATAATAATAATAATAATAATAATAATTTCTTAATGATAATAATAATGATAAAAATAAAAATAATAGGAATAATTTCCGACATCTATTTCAGTAAATGAAATTCTTAATCTGAGAAGTGTATGACTTGGTTAAAGATTATAGTTCAAATTGGAAATAACACTTTTATCAAAGCTAGTAATAAATTGCAAACATGACCGACTAAAAACCATTAGAAGCCACAGGATGAGGCGAAATCTCAATTATTCCCATTAGGCGTAGAACAGATTACTGAATCAGGCTCGTATAATTGAGCTGATGACGATGATGATGATGATGGTGATGATGATGATGATGAATTATCCGAAGAAACTAGACTAATATAAAGAAATACAATGGTCATTTCGTTCAAACTATATTACTAGTCTTGCGCCGTGTTTTCACAAACTCATAATATGCTCGATAAAGACAGGACACATTCTTGGTTTTATCACGCCGTTCGACAAGTACGTGGCGTAGCAAAATGTTTAGTCCCAACGCTACTCGCGTCTGTGTTTGCTCAACGTGAACGAGCAGAATGAGTACATCACTTTCTTTCCGTTAACTTCACTGGAACGATGAACGAGGAGATGGTGCTGCTGCACCCTTGTAGAGCTCATTTGAACAACAAGACAAATTACGAACGATCTGCGAGTTGTCGGGAATCCAATTCAGTTCCGCGTAGCTGTAAAACTTAATTTTATTACCTCTCGTGGAAATGATTTCTTTCTGCCCACACACACTTTACGTCAATTTTCATCCGTGAAGACATGAATTCCAGTTGGTACTTATCAACGAATCTTACATGTTCTCAGTAGACAGTCGTTTCCAATGTATTATTTCCTTCTGAAAGCTATATTTACTTGAATATAAAACAAAATTTATGTACTGTATGTACATAATGTAAGGGGTTGTTGGACAATAACTTCATTTAGGTCAAAACATAAATTCTTATCAGATTAATTACTGATTAATATTTGTTACTTATAATAAAACTAACATCTGTCCATTCTTGTTATCACCATTTAATTTCTTTAGATAGAATAGAAAACCTCTAATGATAAAATCTCATTACTTTAATATTATTCTCATCATATCAATATATTTTAGATTTGAAGGGTTCAGAACCATAGTGGGCCAAGCGCCATTTACTAAAACCGTAGAAAACAAGGGTTAAAATGAAGTTATCACCATAATTCAATGGAAACATGTAGCAAGTAATATAAAGTATACACATTCAAACTAAATGATATGTCAATCTTCATTAAACTATGGTATTCACTTAACTTTAACCCTTGCTTTCTCCTTTTTTAATAAATGGCGCTTGACCCAATATGGCTCTGAACCCTTCATTTATATTTTGCTCAATAACAAAGTTCCAGTAAACCACTATTAAATTAATTCTCATCATTTAACCAATTAGCGATTTCAACTTAATTATAATCCTTTACATATTGCATATAGACTGAATTGAATTGTAATAGCTCATAAATTAAGTTATTACTTTTTTCGTATACGCTTTATCTGAAATTAGATAAACATGTACTAGTTATTAAAATTTAACTCAAGGATATTGCTATAAAATCTGTATTATAAATAATCACAATTTAAATATGTATGCCACTATTGTATTGATTAAGGCTGGTTGAATGGAACAGAAAGCCTAATGGCCTTAATTCTGGCAGCGAAAATAAGACATCCGATTCTATTCTAATGTATGTATGTATGTATGTATGTATGTATGTATGTATGTATGTATGTATGTATGTATGTATGTATGTATGTATGTATGTATGTATGTATGTATGTATGTATATGTGTGTATGTATGTATGTATCTCTAACTGTAAAGGTAATTTATTTAACTTTAATTATTTCGGTAAAATATATCAAATCTGTCCGTGCAGTGGCGTTCTTAGCCATCGTTTGATAAAGAGTGAATTCGATGAACAGTTTATATTCTCACCGAGTGTGGGGTTCAGAATCTACTCTTGTTTCCTCTAGAAAAATTATAAATTAATAATGTATGACAAACCAACACGATTGCCCATTTCAATTATTACTTTTGTACACGCTATGTTACATTTACCCTGCTTCCTCATTAAAGTGTATTGAAAGGCGAAGGAGTCTACAGTATCTTTACAGACTAACATACTGTGGGTTTATTTCTTTTAATGAAAAGTAGTCAGTGTAGCTATTCCTTACGAGTCTTTGCTATTCTTGCAATACTGTTCCTGAAATAGGCAATCATTGTCCCTGGTGATCTAGCGGTTTCACGTTTCAAAGATTCAAACCAGTCCGAAGACAATTGAATATTTAACATGTTTTTTTTTTTCTGAGAGAAAATTAATAATGTGTGTCTAGTACAATAGATTTACGGAAGCTAAAATAACCTTTTCACTAATACAGGACTTCAGGCTAAATTTGTTGACCCCATCTGATCCACGTTCAATTTTGAAGATGAATAGAGCTTTAAGTTGTAAATGTACTTTACTAAACCTTTACTACTACTGCTACTACTACAACCACTACACGACTAACACTACTATCATCACTACTAATTTAAAAAATAATAATAACAATAACAATAACAATAATAATAATAATAATAATAATAATAATAATAATAATAATAATAATAATAATAATACAACTTACAAGAGGCTTTTAAGGAACCCGGAGGTTCATTGCCGCCCTCACATAAGCCCGCCATCGGTCCTTATCCTGTGCAAGATTAATCCAGTCTCTATCATCATATCCCACCTCCCTCAAATCCATTTTAATAGTATCCTCCCATCTACATCTCGGCCTCCCAAAAGGTCTTTTTCTCTGCGGTCTCCCAACTAACACTCTATATGCATGTCTGGATTCGCCCATATGTGCTACATGCCCTGCCCATCTCAAACGTCTGGATTTAATGTTCCTAATTATGTCAGGTGAAGAATATAATTCGTGCAGTTCTGTGTTGTGTAACTTTCTCCATTCTCCTGTAACTTCATCCCCCTTAGCCCAATAATAATAATAATAATAATAATAATAATAATAATAATAGTAGTAGTAGTAGTAGTAGTAGTAGTAGTAGTAGTAGTAGTAGTAATAATAATAATAATAATAATAGTAGTAGTAATAGTAGTAGTAGTAGTAATAATAATAATAATAATAATAATAATAATAGTAGTAGTAGTAATAGTAGTAGTAGTAGTAATAATAATAATAATAATAATAATAATAATAATAGTAGTAGTAGTAGTAGTAATAATAATAATAATAATAATAATAATAATAATAATAATAGTAGTAGTAGTAGCAATAGTAGTAGTAGTAATAGTAGTAGTAATAATAATAATAATAATAATAATAATAATAATAATAGTAGTAGTAGTAGTAGTAGTAGTAATAGTAGTAGTAATAATAATAATAATAATAATAATAATAGTAGTAGTAGTAGTAATAGTAATAGTAGTAATAGTAGTACTAATAATAATAATAATAATAGTAGTAGTAGTAGTAGTAGTAGTAGTAGTAATAGTAGTAGTGGTAGTAATAATAATAATAATAATAATAGTAGTAGTAGTAATAATAATAATAATAATAATAATAATAATAGTAGTAGTAGTAGTAGTAGTAGTAATAGTAGTAGTAGTAGTAATAATAATAATAATAATAATAATAATAATAGTAGTAGTAGTAGTAGTAATAGTAGTAGTAGTAGTAATAATAATAATAATAGTAGTAGTAGTAGTAATAATAATAATAATAATAATAGTAGTAGTAGTAGTAATAGTAGTAGTAGTAGTAATAATAATAATAATAATAATAATAGTAGTAGTAGTAGTAATAGTAGTAGTAGTAATAATAATAATAATAATAATAATAATAGTAGTAGTAGTAATAGTAGTAGTAGTAATAATAATAATAATAATAATAATAGTAGTAGTAGTAGTAGTAGTAGTAGTAATAGTAGTAGTAATAATAATAATAATAATAATAATAATAATAGTAGTAGTAGTAATAGTAGTAGTAGTAATAGTAGTAGTAGTAGTAGTAGTAATAATAATAATAATAATAATAATAATAATAATGTATTCTGTAGATAAGCTTTGTAATGTCGAATTTACTTCTATATTTTATCTAATTGTTAAATTTTGTTCTTAAATTCATTTATCTTCTCTTACTATTATTATGATGTACCGAAGTACATAAATGATATTTCCGTACCGGAATTCTGCGTTACCATATGATGCAGGATGGATAGAACAGAGAAAATTTCTCTCCGGCACCGGGACTCGAACCCGGGTTTTCAGTTCTACGTGCCGAAAGACGGGTAGTGGTGCAAAGGTATTCCATGCATAAGTCAAGTACAGCAGGAAATTTTCTTCCAGGGTTGTAGCTAGAAATAATTAATATTTCACATACTACATTAATGAAATGGAATACAATGACAATTTTCTTAGATTTACAAAATTACTTAAATTACAAAATGTATTCTAAGATACTTAAATTTCCATCGAAAATTATTACTATTTTCAGCAGCATATATGTAGGCCTTCAGGTAGGTAAACCATACACGTATATTACATGAACCTAACAATACCAAGAATAAGGGCCAAGCTGTTCCATGACTGTAAGCGTGCTACCCTTAGAATTGTTTCTTCAAATAACACTTTGTGCACCATCGTGTTTTTTGTTGTATTTCCACAGCTATGTTGCCAAAATTACATTTCCATGTAGTTTCAATGCATTTCACTATGGTACAGTAAGTATTTCTGCTGTTAGCGTTTTTTAACACACTCATTGGCGCTTTTGTATCTATGGATACCCAATTTTTTTTCCCGAAACTATAGTATGAGTACAATCGTTTTATTTTAGATCATACTAAAACGTGTGTGAATGATATTAGCTTATTCCCGCAGCTATGTTTTTCTAAATGGACATTTCTATGTAGTTTCGACGTGTTTCACTGTATTACTTTAAGCATGCTACTCTTAGCGCTTTTTAATACGGTCATTGGCGCTTTTCTATCTATTTATATCCAATTTTTTTCGCAGCTGTACAGTATGAGTACAGTCATTTTTCTTAGATCATACTAATCCGTGTATGAATAAAATTAGCCTCTTTCCATAGCTATGTTACCAAATTGACTCTTCTATGTAGTTTCGACGTTTTTCACTGTGGTACTTTAAGTAGGCCTATGCTGTTGTTAGTGCTTTTTAATACGGTCATTGGCACTTTTGTATATATTTACTGCAATTTTTTTTCC
Source organism: Periplaneta americana (assembly GCF_040183065.1). NCBI lineage: Eukaryota > Metazoa > Arthropoda > Insecta > Blattodea > Blattidae > Periplaneta > Periplaneta americana. Next base: position 33,150,094 of record NC_091129.1, read on the forward strand.
TTAACTGTACAGTATGAGTACAATCGTTTTATTTTAGATCATACTAATACGTGTGTTAATGAAATTAGCTTATTTTTGTAGCTATTTTTTCCAAATTGACATTTCTATGTAGTTTCGGCGTTTTTCACTGTATTACTTTAAGTATACTGCTCTTAGCGCTTTTTAATACAGTTATTGGTGCTTTTCTATCTATTTATATCAAATTTTTTCCGAAACTGAACAGTATGAGTACAGTCATTTTTCTTAGATCATACTAATCCGTGTATGAATAAAATTAGCCTCTTTCCGCAGCTATGTTGCCAAATTGACACTTCTGTGTAGTTCGACGTGTTTCACTGTGGTACTTTAAGTAGGCCTGTATGCTGTTAGTCCTTTTAAATACGGTCATTGGCGCTTTTGTATACATGCATATGCAATTTTTTTTCCCGAAACTGTATAGTATGAGTACAGTCGTTTTATTTTAGATCATACTAATATGTGTGTAAATGAAATTAGCTTATTTCTGCAGCTATGTTGCCAAATGTACGTTTTCATGTATTTTCGACGTGTTTCACTGTGATTCTTTAAGTAATGCTGTTGTTAGCGATTTTTAATACGCTCATTGGCGCTTTTGTACCTATGGATATCCAGTTTTTTCCGAAACTGTACAGTATGAGTACAATCGTTTTATTTTAGATCATACTCATTAATCTATGAATAAAATTAGCTTATTTCCGCAGATATGTTGCCAAATTAACATTTCTGTGTACTTTCCACATGTTTTACTGTGATATTTTAAGTATGTTCCTGTTAGCGCTTTTTCATACGCTCATTGGCGCTTTTGTAACTATGGATATCCAATTTTTTTCCGCAACTACTCGGTATGAGTGCAATAATTTTTTAGCATACTAAACCCTCTGTGAATAAAATTAGCCTATTTCCGCTGCTATGTTGCCAAATCTATATTTCTGTGTCGTTTCGACGTGTTTCAATGTCGTATTTTAAGTACTGCTGCTGTTAGTCCTTTTTAATACGCTCATTGGCGTTTTTGTAACACGGTCATTGGCGATCATGCAATCTTTCCTCCCACAAATTGGAGCTTATGATTGACAACCGTCAATAGTACGTGACAATTTTAGTCTACTATTTTACCGAAGCTAAAGGAAAATTTTTGTAAAAAAGGAAAAAGAGAGAACTATCATCCTGGATGTCTGGCAATTATTATGCTAGCCGGCGTTGCATCCTATTTTCGCAGATTCAATCCTGACCGAAGACGATGAATTTTATATGGCAGTAATATCCTTGGCAAGGAATTCTACAGGAGGGAAATAATTCTGAAGTTTCCGTGTCGTAGATTAAGGCATGTAGAAGAAACTTCTGATAGAGGGCTCCGTGTAAAATATTTCGACTATTTGCCCTCATTTTTAATTTCGACCCTGAATAATCTCTTCAGCTGGAAGCGTCGTTAGATAAAATATTTCTATGATGAGAAATTTTAAAAATGGTACTGAATGCACAATACGCAGTACACAAACACTAAGTTTTGTATGATAACTATTCAATTCAAGAGATAATTTCTTCACTATTGTATTTCTTCACTTTCTCATGTTTATTCTTCCACTTTTAAAGACACTTGAAGATTTCCACCTGTAAAGTATGCTTTACCTCACTTGAAAGAGAATGAGTTTTATCCAACACTGTAGTACATAATTTTCATTACTTATTAAACAGATCCTGTAATTATAACAATAAAGTTAGAATTACTGAAAATTCTAAATTTTTCTTCGTCTATTACAATTTTCTCAAACTATTTGTCTGAACTTGATAGAAAATGTATACATAGGCCTACTGTTTATTAGCACTTTGATATTGGCAATGAAAGCATTTTTGATACGAAGTATTGATTGTTCTTTTTTATTTAATGATTCAAAATATAATTCTACAGTATCACATTTTAGTAATGTTAATCATTTTTATTCATTAATTAATATAATAATTTTAAATAAATAATTAATAAGTTATGTAAAATAAACTTTCATCTACCATGTTAAACTACTAACAAACAATATGTAGGCCTATACAACTTTATTATGTTCTGACAAATGGTTTCTCAAACAAATAGATACGGGATAAGAAAAAAAAACATATCTTCAGTAATTTTCACTACAATGTTATAATTAAAGACTTCCCCGGAAAAAGAATGTGACATTTGACTTTAGATATATGTGATGCATGTGGTAAAATAAATTTTAAAGCATTTATTTATAACAATAAAACGTTGCGTTCAATGGCTGAATAAACTTCTATCCTTGTTTAGTGAGATGGTTGTGATAGTAAATATGTCTCTGAAATTTGTTTTCTTTCTCCTGAAACTAATTGTTACATCCTTGGGAGGTCTTCAATTATTATGAAGTAAAATAATAATCCTAATTAGTTTACTAGATTTCAATCAACTCAGAGTGATCTGTTTAATGGGTGGTAAAAGTTTCGTTTGTCTACCAAGTATCGTCGTGATCTAAGGCATCATGCCTGAATTCGCTCTATGGAATGCGTTCTAATTGCAGTTCCCACGGAGAATGAATTTTCTCTTAAAATTTCGGCTATTGTATGGGACCGTTACCCACCCAGCCTCGTATTGAATTTGGAACGATATAATTGGTAGCGAAATTCGGTTTCCAATGGCTGAGAAGACCATTGTACTTATCACACGATACCTTCTTTCTGATCACACGATACCTTCTTTCTGGTTGGAAGGTCATTTACTTCTGCTTGGGCATGTTGACATGATGCCAGCAACTGACTGGTCGGCATGAATCCTTCATGGAATGTCACGCCATGGATTTATTTCAAATCTGTTACAGTTTTGGACAAAACTGAATCTCTTTTAAAGTCAGGTAAAACATGCCAAACAGTTGGAAATCTCTATCTACTGTCCTTAATTGAGTAACATAACCTCTTGGAAATCTCTTTGAACCCAATTGAATTGCTGATTGCAAAACACCCTAAGCCACAAAACACACATTTCATGAAAAGAGGAAAAGACATTATATCTAGTTAATACTGTACATTGATATAATTAGTTAGAAACTGAAATTATTATAGAATTTATTGTTCTTGATAATATCCCAACGGTTAAGATTCAAAATTTAATCACTAATTTTCTAAAAAATTATTTTAGGACGTCGATTTAGGCTGTTTTTTTGTAATCAATTCAAAAAGTAATTGGTATTTGATGCATAAATTGGTTTCAGACATTACACATTTAAACATGCTTTAATTAAACATTTTAAAACAATTTTCATTTCGTTGGTAGTTCTAACCGATAAGCAGAAATACAATAGGTTTGGAATGAATGGGGCCGTCTAATGCTTATCTTATAATGTAGTATTAATATGTTACATTTTATTGATGAACGTTTTCGGCATATTTATGCCATCTTCAGATCTTAAAAGTTGTCTTTATACATACTTAATATCATGCCACATTGGTTAAATGTAATACATAACTAACAAACAGCGAAATCATAATTACACTATTTTTAAGGCGAACTTGTGATTACTGTGTCCACAATCAGCTGTTGATTGTACAATGTCACTTCATACTACGTTAAAACAAACACTGGATGAATGAAACAGATTAAAGCAGATCTATAAAACATTAGCATTAAACATTAGCAGATGACAATTGATAAAATCCTTTGAATTCGCCTTACAAATAGTGTAATTATGATTTCGTTGTTTGTTAGTTATATATTACATTTAACCATTATGGCATAATATTAAGCATGTATAAAGACAGCTTTTAAGATCTGAAGATGGCACAAATATGCCGAAAACGTTCATCAATAAAATGTAACATATTAATACTACAGTGTAAGATAAGCAATAGACGGCCCCATTCACTCCAAACCTATTTCAAAACAAGTTGGTGAGCATTTGCTTTGTACAATTTGTATGTTGCAATATTTTGCACATTTCTTTGTTTATATTATTTATTTTGCAAGCAACTAAACATTGACACATAATTATTTTTCTGTTCCAAATCCTTAAGATATGCATAATACATTGACACTACGTTTTACATTATACAGGGACATCATTTTATTTTTATTTCAATTTTTATTGTACTTGAGTTTTTGAATGCACTTCACTCACATCTCTTCTACTAGTAAACTTCCATCCGTCCTCCACACAGAACCAAGGCCGAATATACAGTCAAAGACGTCTTACATTTATAGCAAATACTACTGAGTGAGTGAATATAGTACGTTCGAGAAATATGGTCGCGTTTTCCAGTGAAGAAAGAGCATTCATTAATTAATCATATTTTCGCATAGGTACTGTGTGTCCGTTTGGTTACGTCGCATCCCGGTTTCCCTCACCCGCTTCTGCTCGCCCCTCTGTAAAGGCTAGTGGCTGGGCTATCTTATCTCTTTTCTGAAAACATTTGCTGTTAGGAATTGGACGTGTACGTAATATTATACAACTGTTTAAAATAAATGAAATAAAAGGGCCTCGTTGAGTAATTAATTGTCATGTGATTTTTCCCCTTTCTACGACTCTGCTGCATAAGCACTTCAATGGATAGTAGATATAGCATGTCTGAATAAATTTATCATGCGGAACAGGCAGAAGTGAAGATTCAATTTATAGTACGTAAGAGACTCTGTTATATGATAGGTACAGAATTATTTCAACATGAGTTACTTACTGCTTTAGGTACGAAGGACGAAACTGAAATTGGAATTAGGTATGCTACAATATAGCGCAATGATATGCAAAAAGAGAACTGAACCTGTATCGAAATGAACGGGCACCATTTTCAACAATTTGTTTAAATATCAACAGTAGATTAAGATTATTTTTCAATTTAAATGCACTGATTTTATTGTATGCTAATGTGCTGTGGACAGTATAATATACATTGCATAATGAATACTTAAAATCTTGATATTTCCTAATTTACATAAATGGACGAACTACTTTTCTTCCCTCCTATACCTAGTAAAGTGTTTTTTTTTTTATTTTATGGTAGTACTATCGAACTCCGGTCGTAGAAGGGGGTAGCAAACAGTGTATCCGGTTCTAAACCGTTAATTCAAAGGTATAACCAGGTTAATATTAGAAATGTTAGTAAAAATAAAATGATGTCCCGGTATTATCTACGTATGCCCACCATATTCTTTTTAACATGGCTGTGGTTTTCTGTTTCACTATTTCTGCTACAACACGTCTTATATCACTGGCGTATATCATGCCGGTACCTTGTAATGTATGGTCATGCTCAACCTTGCTGGAAATGTTTAAAAATGCATTTGCAATCTCCAGCAGTCACCTTTTAGAGGACTTTCTTATCACTATGGTTAACATGTTCTTCACTATGAATTCTGGCCTTTTAAGCAATGTTCCTTCTATATTCCAAAGTACGTTTTCTCTTTTTGGAATACACCCTAGTGAGCTTCTCCTTTGTGAACACATACAATTGGACATGATATAATACTTATCCTTCTGCATTAAGCGGGTAAAGAGCTTTCCTCTTGCCTGCTGAGTGCAAAAACAACTGGAATCCTACACTTCGGGCTTTCCTACGCAATATTGATGCCTTGTGCTTCAGAGTACTTATTTTTCATTTTATTTTTTTCATTCCATTTATTGTATTCCATAGATCTTATATTAGTATTGAAGCTTTCAGATGTGTAACAAGTCAACATTTTGCAAGATTAGAATTTTGGCGAGATGAAGTGAGGTGAGGTGAGGCCGAAGATTCGTCATATATTACCTGGCATTTGCTTTATGGTTGGGGAAAACCTCGGAAAAAACTCAACCAGGTAATCAGATCAAACAGGGGATCAACCCCAAACCCGAGAACAGCTCCTGATCAGCAGGCTAGCAAGTTTGTAGACTGAGTTACGTTGGTGGATCTACAAAAATATATACAGTACATAGCAATAAGACAATTCAATTTACAAACCTAAATAATTATTCATCAAGTGAGCTATAAAATAGAATAGCAAGTAAGTCAATTCAATTTAAAAGCATACCTAAACAATTAAATTAGTTGAGATATACAAAAATTGATAATACATATCATCAGGGGTAAGTATTTATGGAGATTAATTTTATCATTTGTGTTTTTTAATATTGGTGTCAGCGGAGATTGTTGGAGATTGATTTGTACCCTTGGCGGAGATTAATGGAAATTTTGGAAAATACAATTATTTTTTAATTGGAGTATTCATTCAGTATGAATATTACTTTCCAATTAATTAACCTTAAATGTTCGTTGATTCTGGTAAAAGTGTGGTATGGCCAAGAGACAATATTTCTTGGATTAAGACTGTATTTAACACACATTCATTAAAAACGAAAAAAACTTGCAGTCTTCAATTTAACACTTTTCAATTATTAGTGAAATGTTGAATTCTCCGTCTTTTCAATTCAATAATGTAATCATAACACCTGGAATACCATGTAATGTAGCCTACTTGGATATATAACAAATTCAAGTAAAAAGAAATAAAACCTCAGAATATGAAATTCACTATAAAACGACGCAATAGTAATAATTTGCGAATGTGTGGATATTTCGCTATTAGAATTCTATTTCGCGATTTGTCGCGATTCTTTTATCCGCATATTATTAATCAGAATCACTTAATTCGTAAAGATTAGCAAAAATCTATTGTATATCTATTATGTCGTGATCTCCATAAATACCCGGCCCTCTATATCATGCATATTAATTCAATTTACAAGCTTATACAATTCATCAGTTGAACTATACAGATTACTTCAATTTCCAGCTTTACAATAAAATTCATCAGCCAAGCTATACAAAAATATGCAATACATAGTAAACAGATTAATTCAATTTACAAGCATAGTTTAGTTGAGCTATGCAAAGTTGTATAATTCTTATCAACTAGATTAATTCAATTTACAAGCATAAACAATTCATCAGTTGAACTATACAGATTAATATTCAATTTCCAGCTTTACAATAAAATTCATCAGCCAAGCTATACAAAAATATGCAATACATAGTAAACAGAGTAATTCAATTTACTAGCATAGTTTAGTTGAGCTATGCAAAATTGTACAATTCTTACCAACTAGATTAATTCAATTACCAAGCATAAGCAATTCATCAGTTGAGCTATACAGATTACTATTCAGTTTCCATCTTTACAATAAAATTCATCAGCCAAGCTATATAAAAGTATGCAATATTATAGTAAATAGATTAATTCAATTTAGCTACAAGCATAGTTTAGTTTAACTATACAAAATTGTACAATTCATATCAAGTACATTAATTCAATTAACAAGCATAAACAGTTCTTCTGTTGAACTATACAGACTACTATTCAATTTACAGCATATACAATTCATCAATTAAGCTACTGTATATAAAAATATACAATACATAGTAAACATATTAATTCAATTTGCAAGTATATTTTAGTTGAGTTACAAAAAATTGTGCATTTCATAATCATAATTTTCACCTCCGTTATATTTCTCCTGAAACTAATGCATCTATGTGCAAAATACCCATTACAGTGCTCAACTCATTTACAACCAAAATGTAACTTAGAATGTTTTTGCAATCAGCGATCCAATTACTAGACACACCATAATTGTCAAGTAATTGGTCCAACTCTATTTGGCCTGTTACATTCTGAATCCCATAAAAATTTGAACCCACACCCGATAGGCTACACATCTGTAAGAGTATTTCCTGATCATGCAATAGTAAAGCTCAAGGTCACCTCCTAAAACAACAATAAATGAATATTGTCATGTACCGAGCCTTTCCTTACTCAGTGTTCCGATGTTGCCAGATCCCGACGATGGGCAGCAATGCATCACTGCTTGGTACAAGATTGAGTGAGCTCAAGGTACGTTTAATCGAACCCTGTGTACGTTATGGTTACATTGTGTTTACAAATGTTTATTGTGAATGGCACCTTAAAAGCAAATCTAATTAAAATGTTGGTTGGCACACACGTCTACGTTGAGGCAGGAACAATAGCAATGACGTAAAATTGTCCTGTATTTCAAGGATTTTAAGTTTAAGTTCTTGTCGAAGCAAATAATTTAGCCAATCACAATAGATTGCAAAACATATCCACGCCCGAACCCCATGACACAGGATGTGAACAAAACTTTTTGTCTAAAGATATAATTGACTTTTCGTCACATCACACTGCAACAATAAACTCGAGAGCCAATAGAATTTATCTCTTACGTACCATACGTTTCTCATTCTAAGTCAGTCATTTCCAACTGGCCAATCTGTGACACAGGAGTGCGTTTCCCTTCTCTGAACAGAGCTGGTAGAGCATGTGAGGGAAGGTGCTGTGTCTCAGTTATTTAAACATCTCCATCCCTTCCACTGCCACTTTCCCTAATATGCTCTTTCACCTATGCTTTCCCTCTGAAGGAGCTCGAGAGCAGTGACATGTGATGTCAAAGAGCTAGCAGTTGGAAATGCCTGTTCTAAGTACCCAAATGTTATTTGTCATGTTTTAGATTACAACCTACCTCATGGTCTAGTGGTTACAAAATGGCTGAAATGGCAACCGTCCAACGGATATAATCCATTTGGCAGTGAATCACTAATCAGAGTACTGGTATCATTTAGTGGTCTACCTCTACACTTTTGTTTGATTTTTCGTAATCTAAGAGAGGGCACATTAATTCTCTGCATTAGCTTAGCGAGGATATTGTACTACACGTAAATATTTTCTGACTTATTTAATTGGATTCCATGCTTTCTTTTTCTATTATTCACTAGAATAGATCGCGGAGATCTTGATCTCGTCTCGCGGAGAGGGCTCCGCGGGACATAACTTGAGAAACACAGCTTTGCACTAACTCTTAATGGGATTCTATTAAATTAAATATTGTGTTACTCTATTAACAAAATATATTGTGAAGTACAATACAAGTTTTCCACAAGAATAATTTTCAAACACAGAAATGTAGCACACTTCAGAATTCTTCCCGCTACTGAACAAAGTGAGTTGTCATGATTTTAGTATCAATTAAAGGGTTCAGAGCCATAGCGGGCCAAGCGCCATATATTAAAAACTGAGAAAATAAGGGTTAAAATTAAGTGAATACCATAATTTAACGAAACGTATAGCAAGTAATATAAAAGATGCACATTAAAACTAAATTATATATCAATCTTCATTAAATTATGGTATTCAGAGCCATATTGGCCCAAGCACCATTTATTAAAAACGGAGAATACGGGTTAAAATTAAGTGACTACCATAATTTAATGAAACATATAGCAAGTAATATAAAGTATCCACATTAACACTACATGATATGTTAATCTTCATTAAACCATGTAATCAAAGCCATAGTAGGTCAAACGTCATATATTAAAAACATAGAAAACAAGGGTTAAAATTAAGTGAATACCACAATTTAATGAAACATATAGCAAGTAATATAAAGTATCCACATTAAAACTACATGATATGTTAATCTTCATTAAACCATGTAATCAAAGCCATAGTAGGTCAAACGTCATATATTAAAAACATAGAAAACAAGGGTTAAAATTAAGTGAATACCACAATTTAATGAAACATATAGCAAGTAGTATAAAGTATCCACATTAACACTACATGATATGTTAATCTTCATTAAACCATGTAATCATAGCCATAGTAGGTCAAACGTCATATATTAAAAACATAGAAAGCAAGGGTTAAAATTAAGTGAATAACACAATTTAATGAAACATATAGCAAGTAATATAAAGCATCCACATTAAAACTACAGGATATGTTAATCTTCATTAAACCATGTAATCAAAGCCATAGTAGGTCAAACGTCTAATATTAAAAACATAGATAACAAGGGTTAAAATTAAGTGAATACCACAATTTAATGAAACATATAGCAAGTAATATAAAGTATCCACATTATTACTACATGATATGTTAATCTTCATTAAACCATGTAATCAAAGCCATAGTAGGTCAAACGTCATATATTAAAAACATAGAAAACAAGGGTTAAAATTAATGAAACATATAGCAAGTAATATAAGGTATCCACATTAAAACTACAGAATATGTTAATCTTCATTAAACCATGTAATCATAGCCATAGTAGGTCAAACGTCATATATTAAAAACATAGAAAACAAGGGTTAAAATTAAGTGAATACCACAATTTAATGAAACATATAGCAAGTAATATAAAGTGTGCACATTAAAACTAAATGATATTTCAAAATTCATTAAACTATGGTATACACTTAACTTTAACCCTTGCTTTCTCCGTGTTGAATCACTTGGCCCACTATGGCTCTGAACCCTTCAATTGCTGCTGACAAATCATCTTTCTTAGAGACATGAATGTCAGCGTTTTACAGTATATAATTGAACAATACTGTAATAGTGACTGCGTCTATGACTGAACACAAAGCGCTGATTTTCATTCCACTGGATCCTCTGCCTGGTCTAATGCAATTTGTGATAGGCAAAGGGGTGAGTTTCTCTCGGGATACTCCTGTTTTCTTCTTACATTCCACTAACACTCATCACCTTCCTTTTCCTATCATCTGCAAGAGTTAAAAATACGATGGAGTGAAGTCTTCGGGAGTAGTTAAGGGTCTCCGATGCTGGTATAGGGTTTATGGTTTCGGGACTTATATCCCTGTGGTGTATCAAGTTCTCGTCTGGAAATGGAACGTGATTCTGTCAAGGCCGAGGTAGGGTGGTGCGCCTGTAAGCATCGGATTCATGAATCCCACACGGGCCATCTGTCGAACTGGAAAAATCTTCGCGCATAGAGCGCACAATCGTCAATGTCAATTTATGTGCATGCATCCAACCCGGGTTTGGTTCTCGTAAAGCTCGTCAGCCAGCCATATATGGTATTACGTCTATACAGCTTCGTAGTGAAATTATCCTCAAGATTCAAAGGGATGATAGGGTACACTTAAATGAATAGAAAACCTATACTACGTTTTATGATTAAATGCGAGATCAATTAGAAAATTGGTTTGGAATTTTCAGCAGTCTGTAAACATCGCCGCTAACACACTGCTCTTTCTTCTCGTAATACAGACGTAAGAGGTCAACGAAATCAGGTCTGTCTGCCTTAGTGAACTACTTCCCATCGCCCTTCCTGGCTACAATGTTGTAAGCTGGTCGCATCTGTCAGTGGCTTAAAAATTAGTGGATATTAAATTTAATTTTCACGAAAACTCAAATACGCCAGAGGGATAAGTTTTTCTTTGTTAGATTTTCTATCGATATGGACAAAAATCACGATCCTATTCGCAATAGTTGTCAAGTAAGGAGGTGTAAACATTTGGGAAAAACATTTTTTTTCTCACAAAACTATGGACTTGCCACCAATATGATATTACACTTTTTTGTTTCATAAAACATGAGTTATTCGCTCTGGAAATTTGCAGTTATTCCTCTTCCACTCTGTATAAGATTCCGTTTTTTAAGACGCGTTCAATTCCGTTTGTTCTATATTGTTTAATAATTAATTTTAAATTATTTAGCTCCATTTCGTTTTCAAAGATTTGACTTCTTTCTTAGACCTAATATTTTATGGAATAAGCATCATCACATTTTAGTAGTGTAAGCTCTTCTTATCCTATAAAATAAAATTATATTAAAAAGTAATAGGCCTAGACTAAAACTACACTGAAAATCAACGTCACTCCTGTTACTTCTTATACTTCACTCTGATAGTTGTCATGATTCTTGAAATTCGAGATCGTTCTACTGTTCTTATATTAAAACAGTTCCTAATTTAAGCATAGTATATAGGGGAACTTTGTATGTTTTATGACAGAAACATTACGCAGATATGTTTCGTATTTCTGTCGCTGACAGGTACGGAAATGTATACACATGTTTCAGTCGTCGAGTGTAGTACAGAATATTTGTGAATATGGAGGTAGCTGGTTGTCAATTTGTACCTGTCGCATGCAGGAGATCATAGATCAGATCTCAGCAAAACATTTGTGATTATTACGAGCAAGCAATGGTTTAATCAGAAATGTAATCGAAAATGTTACGGTCTTGTTAATTAGCATATTTCAAGTTATAAATGACCTTTATTTCAAACATTATCGTAATTTACCCATATAAATTTTTTCTTGAGACAAAACTAACTTGAGTTTGAAAATTCTATTTTTTGTGCAATTGTATATTACAAAATTGTTTATTTCAATGATTTGTAATTACACACACTTACAGAAACGAGCATGTAATGGCTTTACTTGAACAACATGTAAAATTTAACATTTGATTATTTTAATGTTAAGAAAAACATGTCTGCTAATTAAATAATGTTAATTATAATAACAATAATAACCAGCTCCAGAGCTGTGATAGTTTGAAGATATCTACTTTTTTTTTCTCGGAGGAGGACCCGTAGGCAAGTACCACAGTCTTAGGTTTATTGTACAACCTCCTCATTTGGGATGATTTTGAAGTTCTTAGGACCGCCCTTCAAGTTCATGATTCACTGCTTGGTGCCATATAATCGATTCGGCTGTAGCATCCAGTTCTGACGGAGTCCGCGTGAACGGCAACGACCCTCCGTCCTCTCTGATTGTATACCGCCTACTCGAATAGATGGCAGCTGTTCACAATTCATGTGCTTACGTTCTGCTGCATCCTTAGTCTAGAAGGTCGCGCCACCATTGCTCACCGTTGATCCACCGTTGTAGATAGCATTTTACCTGTTGGTACTCGACCTGTCGCCCGTAGTCAGTTCTCATTCTACGACAGTCATTTATCCTGTATTATATCTTTCTACGAACCGTAAACTAATGCCAAGCATATTGCGAAGTTTTTCACTAATTTCATCACATGCTTTTTCCCCTCTTAAGCTGCAAATATCGAGTTTCTAGTTCTACTGATTTTAGAAAATCGACACATCGGAAGAAGATAATCCGTTTCTATTTCCGTAGTTATTCATTGATATCCAATGATAGTCCATTTATACTGTCAGCAATCATTTTCTACCATCCATAGCGAGTCCATTTCTACTTCCCGTAGTAGTCCTCAGTCATCTGAAGGTAGTCTATTTCTACTTCCTGTTTCTTTCTTTACATTCGAAAGTAGTTATTTATATACGTAGATGAAATTATTGGGATCATCAGTGTGGTTTTAGGAGTAATAGATCGACTATTGATCAGATTATTTGTATTCGACAGATACTGGAAAAAAAAATGGGAGTATAAGGGTACAGTGCATAAGTTATTCATATATTTCAAAAAGGCATATGACTCGGTTAAGAGAGAAGTTATATACAGTATTACATTCCTATTGAATTTGATATTCCCAAGAAACTAGTTCGAGTAATTAAAATGTGTCTCAGCGAAAAGTACAGCAGAGTCCGTATAGGTCAGATTCTGTCCGATGCTTTCCCAATTCATTGTGGGCTTAAGCAAGGAGATGCATTATCACCTTTACTTTTTAACTTTGCTCTAGAATATGCCATTAGGAAAGTTCAGGATAACAGAGGATTTTAAGTTGAACGGGTTATGTCAACTGCTTGTCTATGCGGATGACGTGAATGTGTTAGGAGAAAATCCACAAACTATTAGGGAAAACACGGGTATTTTACTTGAAAGAAGTAAAGCAATAGGTTTGGAAGTAAATCCCGAAAAGACAAAGTAGTTCTATATCATTATGTCTCGCTACCAAAATATTGCACGAAATGGAAATATAAAAATTGGAAATTTATCCTTTGAAGAGGTGGAAAACTTCAAATATCTTGGAGGAACAGTAACAGATAAAAAATGACACTCGGGAGGAAATTAAACGCAGAATAAATATGGGAAATGCCTTATTATTCAGTTTTTTTTTTTTTACTGTGCTATCAGAAATTACGTGGTGAGGTGTTTCAGTCCCCATCACGCGAAAGATAAATCAAATAATTCATATCTTTCAATCATCACACAACACAGTTTAAGGTCTTTTCCCCCCCCCCACTATGCTAATACTTTGTAAGTTGCCCATATTTAAACGTTAATCCAGAAAATCTGTGAAACTAAACAAACATTCAAAGTAAACTGACCTCACTAATGATTAAACAGCATTTTCAACAATTAGATTAGAAATTCTGAATTTAATTCTTACAACAAACTAAAGGGATTATTCCAACAAGCTTTAATGTATAACTGTAACTCATCTCAGGCATCACGATGCCTGCATGCCCGCTATAAGACACGTGATTTCTAAACTTCACAGGTGCACTGAGAATTATCACGTGACAAAGAACACACTCACATTATTAAAGGAAGTAACTATTCTTCCGTAAGGAAGTCTAACGTTTGAAGTTTTTCCCTAACATGTACATCAGTTTGCAGATATACCCTTCTGAGTTCTTTAATAAAGTCAGGTAAAGTTTTTGTTTTGTTTTTCAACATATAATAAATAAATCCCATGGCAAGCCACAATATACTAAAATAATGAGGAGTCTGTGGTACGTCCAGGTCAAAAACGATCCGCAGATTTGTGTTCGGGTTCGTTGCCTTATGCACATTATTCAGCTGTTGCTGAATCCATAGCCAAATACCCCTTGTAAGATCTGAACATCTTGTTAGTCTGTGGCTAATTGCATCAATAGTCCCACATTTATTACACTGTGGAGTTGGGACAATGTGGTACATGTATTTTCCCTCTTCCGTCATAATTATCCCATTAATTAGCGCATATGTCTCCCATTTCCAACTTGATGGTATATGTGGTATTTTAAAATATGACCAAATCTTCTTCCAGTTCTTATTAGGAAATTTACATTGTACACTCGGTAAACACCTCACTTGGTCTTGGAAGTAGCTGTAGATCAGTTTATTTGTTATTTGTTCTGCTGCAATATTTGTGGTTTCCAAAAATTTGTTGGCTTCAGTGGTAAGTTTTGTCAAAGACCTAGTCATACTGGATGCATGCACTGAAGCAACATAGTTCGATATGCGCACTACAGTGTCTATATTGTGTTCAGTGCGTATTATCTCTTTTATAAATAGAGCATCACATTTAGTTTTTACATTAATTAACTGTAAACCTCCTTCCTTGGTCGACAACCTACATTGAGTCGTGCGATACGAAATACGAAACCTTCCCACAAATAGAATCCTAAAATCTTTTCAATTTGTTGAGCTGTATGAATGGATATCGGAAAAACTTGGGCAAGGTACCATATTTTGGATAAAATAAACGTGTTTATATGCCACACTTTTTGAATAACATTCAAATTCCGACTGAGGTGTCTTTGGATTCCATATCTGATTTTGTTAACAATATCTTTCCAATTTGTCTCAATAACATCCATGATATTGGGTGTATATAGTATCCCTAAAATTTTCATTTTATTCACATTAGTAAATCGAGATGATGTCGTTTGCCCTCTTGGAGTTAGGGCCATGAACGTACTTTTCGTAAAATTAATGAAAGAGTTTGACGCATTCCCAAATACTTGTAGAACTTCTTAAATACGAGTAGGATCGGTTGTTTCTTTGCATAAAATAATCACATCGTCGGCATAGGCATAAACCGGGGGTAGTCACCATCTGTCTGTTATTGCAATATCTTTCCAATTTGTCTCAATAACATCCATGATATTGGGTGTATATAGTATCCCTAAAATGTTCATTTTATTCACATTAGTAAATCGAGATGATATCGTTTGCCCTCTTGGAGTTAGGGCCATGAACGTACTTTTCGTAAAATTAATGAGAGAGTTTGACGCATTCCCAAATACTTGTAGAACTTCTTGAATACGAGTAGGATCGGTTGTTTCTTTGCATAAAATAATCACATCGTCGGCATAGGCATAAACCGGGGGTAGTCACCATCTGTCTGTTATTGCACAAGGAAAGGGTCAGCATCCTCAGCAGTGCTTCTAATGCACATGTAAATAATATCATTGACATTGGACAGCCCTGACGAACGGATCTTTGTATGGCGATTGGTTTAGTAAAATACCCGTTTATTTGTACACGCGAATATGCATTCTGATATAATTTTTTGAAGGTATTGATAAGTTTTATAGGGATATTCAATTTATGTAACACTGCAAACAATAGGAATGATTGATATTATCAAAGGCTTGCTCAAGATCTATGCTCAGTAACCCAGCAATATCATTATCTTCTTTTTTCAATAATAAATCCCTAATAGTAGAGAGGATATTGGTGATCTTTCTTCCTGGCACTGCGCACGTTTGCCCTATATCTATAATTTGAGGAAGCAGAGTTTTTAATCTATTTGCGAAAATCTTCATTAGAATTTTATAGTCGGTATTTAGAAGTGTAATCTGTCTATAGTCTTTAATCATTCCGGTACATTGTTTTTTTGGAATAAGAATTACAATGCCTTCCGTAAAACTCGTACAGTCTACTTGACACTTAAATACTTCATTAAACACTTGTAGGAGTTGCTCTTTTACGAAGTCCCAATAAGCCTTATAAAAAGTATAGGTAATTCCATCTGGACCTGGAGCTGATTTGGAACTTGCAGAAATTATCGCTCTTCTAATTTCCTCTTCAGTAATGGGTTGTTCTAATAATTGTTGATAATCAAGTGAAATAGCTCGTTGCAAATATTGAAGTACGTTATGTTGATCTTGCTCAGAGTGTACTCTATGGCGAAATCTTGCTTGAAAATATTTGAAAGCTTCTTCCAATATTAAGGGGGTACCTGTGATATTTTGGTTATCTGGTGTTTTTAACTGATGAATAAACTTTGTTTGACCTTTATTTTTTTCTGTAGCAATATGAAAAAGCGCGGATTTTTCTTCAGCAATGATTGAACTATTTGTGCTTCGTGTTAAGGATCCTTGCAATACACGCTCTTGAAGTAAGTTGAGTCTCCTCTTAGCAGCTTGCATGTGTTTAAAAACATCTTTACCGCCACATTGTTGTTGATAGATGTTCTGCAGGAGTTCATAATGATAGCGCAGCTTGTTACGTGCAGTACGCGCCCTTTGTATGCCTTGGGATTTAAAAAACTGCTGAATAGCTGGTTTAACAATAGGTCCATTTATGAAGAATGTTGGATGAAGACCGTCTCGCTCTATCAGTCATTGCCTCCCAAAACAATTTAAAATCTTCGGTAATTTTGTCATCACGTAATAACTGAGAGTTCAGTTTCCAATAACTTTTCCCGATCTGTGGTACATGATGAACTTTTTCCTCTTTCAACATTACGCAATCATGGTCAGTAAAGGAAACTGGCATCGTACTGAGCGTTTTAAGTTTATCTGTTGAAGCTGCGTTCACGTAAATTCTGTCGATACGAGAAGCTGCATTCAGGTGATGATACGTAAACCGAATGTTGTTGCCATGCAGTTTTTCCCACACATCATATAAACCGAGTTGAAGGATCATGCGGTCTAAGGCTATCGATGGATTATATTCTCCAGTTTGGTCTTTTGCATGGAGCACACAATTAAAATCTCCACCAAAAAATAGATGATCAAAATTATGTCTTACATAATAAGGTAATTCATGTGTAATAAAATGTTCTCTTTCTGCTCTTTTATTCGAACCAGACGGGAGGTAAACATTTACATATAGCGTATTATCATTTGTTAGCAGCGTCGTTATTCTGCCGCTTGGATGGATTTCAAATAGTTTAATTTCAATACTGGAACGATACACAATGGCAGTACCTCTTTGATTTTCCCCAGGGTTGCATATCGCATGAAACCGTGGGCCCAGAAAATGCATATTATCTACATTTATTTCTTGTAACAAAAATATCGATATCATTGTCATTAATAAATCTTGTTAATTCCTGTTGCTTAGATCTACTGCGAAGAAGATTAACATTGAGAGTTGCCACTACATTTAAAGGGAGTGCCATCAAAAATAAAATGCACAGGAAAAAGTGCATTTTATAATAATACAACTAATTATGATATTATTACCCTTCGACTTTGGAAGTTACGGTTTGTTTCTATTTAGCAAGACGAGGATCTCTTGAATTAACCTGCCTCTTTAAATACGGTCGAATTATTAAATCAGTCGTTTCACTCTCCATCAGCGTATCCGGAAACATTGCATCATAAGAATCATCTGTTCCGTGTTCTTGATTCACCGTAGAAATAGGAAGGTCATTCACACGATCGACAGGCATACTTTCTTTCGTGTCTTGTGAGGCAGTTTGTGTACTGACCTTGACATTGACATCGTGCGTAGAAGGAATATTCTGCGCTGAAGCGGTGTTAGGATGTGGGGGAGTGCCATCCTCGGGTATCTTGTCTGACGTTGTCTCTGTTGTTATGGTTGAACTGTTAACTGATAAATCCATAACTTCAATAACGTCTTCTTTGTTTACTGATGACGTCGAAGCGGTAGCTTTAGTTTCCGTCGTATTGCTGGATATATTATTTTTGCTAACATCCACTTCCAGTTGTTGAGAAATATTATGCTCTCTTTCTGCAGGGTCGTGGTTATTTACATCCATCTGAAGCACAGATCGTCTCGCCGGCAGCGTCCCAGCTACCAACTTAGACCAAGCAGGTTGATCACTTTTATTACGCGAGGTCTTTTTTGTTAGGACAATTATTTCGCAAATGGCCAGTTTGATGACAGTATGAACAAGTAGTAGGTTGATTTTCATAACTTACTAAGGCTTTAAATCCACAAACATCAATATATGAAGGGATATGCGTTTTAAGACCCATTTTAACTGTGCGCACTCCATTCTTAATCTTATATCTAAAAGCCTGTCCCCATGAATCATCAGTAACAGAATAAACCGTGCCGTATTTTTCAAGACCAGTACTTATATTAGTATTAGAAAGTTCCGGAGGAAGGTTATAAATTTTGACAGATTTAATGCCGGGTCCTGCTTTCTCTATTTTCACTTTGGTTCTCTGTCCATTAGAAAATGTGAACGACAACTCACCTTTGGTTTTTTCTAATATTTCTTGAACAAT
Organism: Periplaneta americana; assembly: GCF_040183065.1. Classification (NCBI taxonomy): domain Eukaryota; kingdom Metazoa; phylum Arthropoda; class Insecta; order Blattodea; family Blattidae; genus Periplaneta; species Periplaneta americana. Next base: position 33,169,023 of record NC_091129.1, read on the forward strand.
GTTAGTGGAAGTACATTTAATGAAGACTTGCCGTGTCACTCCATTCAGTTGAATCATCTCTAGTTGTTCTTCCATTAGTCGGAGATCTTCATAAGTCCATTCGTGAAGTAAATATGGTTCTGGTCGAGGAATATCTTGCTCGGTGAAGGATATCACAAGCGTTTGTTTCCTTTCTATCATCATAATTCTTATCAAATAAATATCAGGAGACTTAGTCAAACGTATATAGACGCAAACTTCTGCAGGAACACTTAACAAAAATAATCACAGTTTATAACTCTCACAAAAGTCACTGAAATCTAATATGTCACTTATGAAACTGAAACACTCACTACTCAGACAGTAAATCGCGTGCCTACGCTACAAAAGCTTGCTCGCAACTGAGTTGAGAAGCTTTTATCATCCAGTCTGCTGTCAAAAACTCTGAAAATTAGAATTTATAAAACAGTTGTATTACCGGTTGTTCTGTATGGTTGTAAAACTTGGGCTCTCACTCTGAGAGAGGAACTGAGGTTAAGGGTGTTTGAGAATAAGATGCTTAGGAAAATATTTGGGGCTAAGAGGGATGAAGTTACAGGACAATGGAGAAAGTTACACAACGCAGAACTGCACGCATTGTATTATTCACCTGAAAAAATTAGGAACATCAAATCTAGATGTTCGAGATGGGCAGGGCATGTAGCACGTATGGGCGAAACCAGAAATGCTTATAGAGTGTTAGTTGGGAGACCGGAGGACTGAAGACCTTCGGGCAGGCCTAGTCGTAGACGGGAAGATAATATTAAAATGGATTTGAGGGAGGTGGGATATGATGGTAGAGAGTGCATTAATCTTGCTCAGAATAGGGACCGATGGCGGTCTTATGTGAGGGTGGCAATGAACCTCAGAGTTTCTTAAAGCCGCAAGTAAATATAATTATTTATACTCCCAGTAGTCGTTCGATAACATCCGGAGGTAGTATATCGAATTTATTCTCTCCGGAGTCGTTCTTTATCAAACGAAGGTAGATCTTTTCTACCCCCGTAGTCGTCCTCTTATCACCTGAAGGTAAATCATTTCTACTGCACGCAGTCGTTCTCAAGCATCCAAAGATAGTCCATATTGCATTTTTTTACTTTTATCCTATTCTGCCATTCACAGCGAAAGACAGCTTTCACAAATGACGTTCCCGTGTCAAGCTTAGTTTTTTTTTTAATATGCCTAGGATGATATATTAATTAAAGTTAAAAAAATTAAATACTGTATATTTAAAGGGATATATAACAATGGAAAGCAATAGTACGGGTAATAAGACCTGAAGAACAAAGAGAAATGAATATTCCAAAGAATGAAACTATCGAATGCTTTCCCAAAATCAACAAATGCCATTGTGTTCCTAGTTTCATTTATATTATTTATTTTACTGAGAAAATAATATCTGTATAGGATCATCCAAATCTAAAACCATTTTGTTCTTCTAGTAAAAAAGTTTCAGAAATTGTTTTAAAATTTTGGTTGAGTATTCGTGACTATAACTTACACGTGTTTAAAAGTCTAAATTGTCTATGTTTTTGACAACAATGTCTTTGCCTTTTCTTTAATAATGATACTATTTTTGCTTGTAGCTAAGACTTAAGAACTCTCGATATAATAGTAATGATTTTGTTAGAGACGAACATTAATATTAAAATAAATCAGAACATAGCTGATATCTCTATTTACTGAAGAATGTATTAGTACACTTGAGCATACCGGAAATATTTCTATTTCAATTCGTTCACATTAATATTATTTTAGGGCGGATGGCTAACATTTCTCCACCGATATATCAACATACTCAACAACCTGGCAGTATGCATACTGCTATGATGTAATATGTAGGAAGGAAAAGTGGCGTACGTGGTGAGGCACGAGACCTAAGGCCACAAGTCACAGTGAGTTATGTAAATGAGCTGATGGAATCTGTAATTTGCTTCCTGCCTCGTTTACTGACTCACTAAGACAAATGAGCCGATTAATTACAAAGAGTCCATTCGCATCAGCGTTGCCATAAAGCCAATTAATTTTGAGCGACACTTCCACACGACACCATTCCACTCAGACACTTCAGGAAGCTAGCTAACTTCTTGACAAACAAGTGCGGGCAGACAAGTGACTTCTATGATGGATAAGGCGACTTCTTTTTATTTTTAGTAGGTTATTTTAAGGCGCTTTATCAACATCTTAGGTTATTTAGCGTCTGAATGAGATGAAGATGATAATGCAGGTGAAATGTGTCCATTTGCTCATATTGTGTTGAGGGAAAACCCCGAAAAAACCTGAACCAGGTAACTTGCCCCGACCAGGAATCGAACCTGAGCCACCTGGTTTCGCGGCCAGACGCGTTAACCTTTACACCACAGCTGTGGACTGATAAGGCCACTAGATCTATAGAGGTAAATTCTAAATATCCACATTTTATTTGAAGTTTTTTTTTTCATCATCTCCCTGACCATGTCAGAGACTATCGGACAATGTCAAAATTCAAATTTAAATTAAAAAGTCACATTCTAGTTCATGGAATTGCTTGTTGAACACCTGTAAGGTTGCGCAACTTCGGCTTAACCCATGACATATAGTAAATATTGTAACTATGCTGTTGTAAAATTGACAATTAATATGTTGGTCATGCATTTATTATTATTATTATTATTATTATTATTATTATTATTATTATTATTATCAGCTATCAGTATCATCATTGCTATCTCTGTTTTTCTTTCTTTTTCTTTTTCTTGTATTAGCTCGATGAGAGCTCTATAGTGTTATTTTGACCCTGTTGACCCTCTACAGGGCTTTAATTTAATTTGTACTATTTTCATCAGCGTCTGTATTTCTTTTTTATATTTATATGTGCTATCTGGTATGCTGGAAGAGAAGGCCTTATGGCTTTAATCCTGTCAGATCAAATAAATAAATAATAATAAATAGTTTTCACTAATCACGTTTGGGAAGAATATTCCACGCTTTTATTAATTCGATTACTTCTTCTCATTACGTTTATAAATAGACAGTCACGGCGGTCCAGTGGCTAGTGTGTTGGACTCACAATCCTGTGGATCTGTCATAACCCTGATTATAATATGACCCTTGTGTCCCAGATAGCACAGATTTCCTCCGGAAGCTCCGGTTTTCCTGTGGCATCGCAATAAATCTCATCTCATCGCGGGTGCAACGTAGATCAGCCTCCAAGGGCGCACTCTGGACAACGACTCTGTCGGAAAATTGGTCTACATAACTGACTTCATATGCGTGAATGATAAACAATCAATTATATCGGTCATTAGTTATAAAAAATTCTAAATAGTTTTGTTGCAAAGTTCTATCATTGTTGCATATGCGTAATTCTCGAGGTTTGCAGCAATTCCTGTCCATGGCAAATATCACTACTATGTTTCATATGTACTATAGGATAAATTAAATTTTAAAATAATCAGTAGAACACAAAGAAAATTGGGAAAATTTTTTAATTGTGCTTCAAAGTATTATATATTTAAATGATTTCCATAAACTAGTTGAAGTACTTGTAAATATAAATTGTCCACAACCACAAAATTGAAAAATATCGCTTTACAATTTCACGGATGGTGGGAAGATTCAGATGCTCTTATTTCAAAACTAACTCCTACTAAATTGTATATATGATATGCGTAAATAACTTAGTGATTTAAGACGGCGCTTATTCCGTCGGATCCCGGCCAACTAGTCACTCATAAAGAGTGCACCTCAGCACATGTGTGGATTTCGGTCCTACGTTCATAGACATCTATGACGTAGTGCATAGGGCGGCCACTAGAGGGAACCCAAGAGTTGGAGCTTAATCTGAGACGATTCTGTTCGACGCCGGGGTTGTATCCGGTGTGGCTTAGTATCAGCACGTAGAGCTGAAAACCCGGGTTCAAATCCCGGCGCCGGAGAGAATTTTTCTCCGTTCCATTACTCTTTCATCGTACTTCATAATAATTGTTACCAACATTATCTCCTTCTCTTCTCTTCTCTTCTCTTCTCTTCTCTTCTCTTCTCTTCTCTTCTCTTCTCTTCTCTTCTCTTCTCTTCTCTTCTCTTCTCTTCTCTTCTCTTCTCTTCTCTTCTCTTCTCTTCTCTTCTCTTCTCTTCTCTTCTCTTCTCTTCTCTTCTCTTCTCTTCTCACAAGTTACGAAATGTTACTATTTTGTTGAGTCAGATACACTTTGCAGGAATATGAAATGTATAATATTGTCTTATTATTTTATAAATTCTGTAGCGCAATAATTCGTAAAGCTGTGTTCCTTTGATCAAGAATGTTCTGCCGTGTTGGACCATGAGATAAAGATTTTTTGAAGTGACTAAATAGCCAACGAACTTAGGTTTCAAACTAGTGCTGTTTCATCTTAACCAGCGCAGACTGACTTCCGTGAATGCAAGTAACTCTACCTTGTAATATTAGCAAACAGGCAGGCTTTCGTGGGTCCCGCCTGGACTAAACCCAGTGGCGGTTCCTCGGTGGAGGGAAGGGAGGAACGTCCTCCTCACATTTTCCTACTTTTGAAAGTAAATACCAAATTAAATATATGCCTTGAAATTCGAGGAAGATTCGATAAATTTTAAGTTCACAGCTATAAGAAAACTTCGGTTGACCGAGTTTTAAACGACGCGCACTCATGTGCTGCTAGAAAACTGTGAGAACGATGCGAGATTGATTGTGTGGAGGAAAGTCAATCCATTCCTCCTTTACTGCAGTTAACACACATAGAGAACAGCGCGCTAGCGGCCAGAGAAATAAGCAGACCTTTAAAGCAAGGAAATGAACGGATAGGGAGGAGATCCTCCTCTGAATCAGCGCATGGGCGGGAAATAGAAACAGACTGGTCTTGCAGCAAGCTCGCTACCGCTGCCATCTAACGATGCTGCATTCAACCAGGCTATAACATATCTAGGAGGACACACAATAAAAACAGTTTTAACGCAAAGCTATGAAAGGCACCATGTAAACTTTTTTTTTAAATTTATAAATCAAAATATATTATTCATTGGACTTTATATAAGCTACTATTCATGGTTTGAAATTTTCGAGGATATCTGAAAGTTGAAGTTGGATTTATATAAAACAAAGAGGAAATAGTTGTAAGTTAGTATCGCAGATTATTTCTCATTCCTATTTCCGTAAAACGGTTTAGATTACGTGTTAGTAGCTGGTCTCTTCCAACACGTCTGATACTGCAGTGTGAGTGAAAAATGCTGCGAAATGAATTTCCTTGTAATTGTTAATTTGTGCAATTATTCAACAATGAATGGAAGTGAAAACATATTATATTTTGGACAATTTAGGAAACTCAGTTTACAAAAACAGATTATTGCTATACAAAAGGGAAGGCCAACCCCAACACTACCTGGTCTTACATGTATGCATGTAGGCTAATTTGTAGCATGTTTCTCTCAAGGTGCCATTTTGCGCTGTTAACTTCTTTCCTCCCCTTAAGAAATATGCAGGAGCCGCCACTGACTAAACCTATAAAACCCGGGCTCATTGGGTTCAGTCTTCGAAGTTAATTTGCTTCATAGCGTCACCGAAACCCAAGCCTGACGGCAAGCAGGTACGGGCGTGAGTCTTGTCTGATTTGCCGGTCTCTACCGTACTACATAGATTACAAAATCGTTCTTATATCTCCATTTTGTTATTTTTAGCATTCTAGAGTATATTATATAGGCCTATACTATCCATAGTCACACCAATATTACGAAAAATAATATCATTAAAGGAAGGATTTATGAGATTCTTTTAGGAAATTATGGTAAAGTGTTTGAGCCCACCCAATGTTTTTAAAAAGTTGGCAACACTGGTTACGTGACACTCAAACATTCTGTGCGTTACCCGGTAGCGTCATCTGACGAAGTTCATTCACTTGAAACAGGAGCGGCCGATCTTTTTGACTAGAGTCTCAAGTGCTGGAGTCGTTACGGATAAGACGCTGGCTTGACTGTGGAGCCACCTGTGTTGCGAACACAAAATCAGCCATAAAAGAAGTGAGCTGCGGCCTGGACAAGGAATCATAAACGCAAAGAAATACTGATCGTAACGTGACAGCCATAAAACCTGCAGCGAAGCTTTACAACTCTTACTTTACGTATCTATTTATATTTTTATCGGTTCGTCGCGTCGTTCAGCTTAACAGTTTACGTAACTGGCACGTTGTATCGCCTTTAATTCAGTTGTCGACATGTCGGACCTTAACAAGCAGTTCTAAAGATTATACAGAAACGCAGTAGCGTATATTCTTCCTCGCTAATTGTATATATACTTGGCTTCGATACCTGATGGATTCTTTGTGATTTGTGGTCGACAAAGTGGATATATGAAAGGTTTGTCCTGCTTAGGGCCGATTGTATAAACCATTTAATCTTAGATCAGAGGTTAAATTGATCCTCGTTCTAGCTGAACTTGGAATTTAATCTGAGATTAATTTGTCTTAAACTAAAGTCAACTTTGACTGAAGAAATTTCTCCGAGTAAGTTAGATGGCCCAAGTTCAGTTATTTCTTTTATTTTCTGTGTGAAATATACGAATGACAGATTGGGCAAATAAAATATCCATTATTATTATTATTATTATTATTATTATTATTATTATTATTATTATTATTATTATTATTAATAGATATAGTAGGTACATATATATTTTTTTTCAAACAATCTTATATATTTTATAGGCTCTATCGTGTTCAGCAGTATCAAATAACATAACCTATAATTATATTATGTTTATAACAATCATTAATTATTAATGGATATGATAGGTACATTCATAAATTTTCAATTAACTGTATTACTAAACGAAAACTGTCGTTTTACAAAGCTTTATCATGTTTAGCACTATCAGAGACCATAACATGATAACAATTTGGAGGACGGTCAACCTTCTTCTTATTGTCCGCAATTATTTACATTGCACAAAAGGAACCAGTGTCTCCAACAGAGTGTACGGAAAGTCGCCAAAAAGTAGTTGGAAAGTCGCTAGATTTCTCATTATCAACAAAGAAAGATTAAATTTTGTCACTATGGGGTGTTAAAAGGTCGCTAAACTCCTATTTAAACAATATAAAAGTTAAAAGACATTGTTGTTGAAAAAGAGTTAAAGTCGCTAGATTGGCAACACTGAACAAACTTGTACAACATGGTCCGCGCATCACATATTTCACCTGTTTATGCGATGTTGCCAAATCCTTTTCAAGTGAACTTAATTGCATTTGAACCAAGGTAATTTGATCGCAGAAAAGTTTTATACAATAGAAGAAGTGTCTGAATTCGGTTCACTTTTCGATCTTCGATCAAAGTTGATCTTTAGTCAGGGAGTTTTATACAATTGGGCCTTAATGTTTTCGGTTTTCTAACCGGTGTGGTTTGTTTGGAGGAAAAGTAATTACTTGGATCCCTAGAAGGAAGAAACAAAGAATGTCAAGGAGATGCCACTATCTATTTCTTTGTAATATTCTACCAGTTTTGCAACACTCAACATTAATGACAACTATATATATATATATATATATATATTTATATTTATATTTATATTTATATTTATGTCATTAATTTCAAGTAATTATTCTTTGAGATATTTCAAACAAAAAATTTAATACATTATTTCTCTTTTTTTATTTCTTTTCGGATAAAAGTTGTTTTATATGAAACATTTCGTAGCGTATTTTGCGAAAGCCATTGAATGAATTCGCAATATGCTCGGACAATTTAGGAGAGTAGTGAATTATGACTAGAACCCGGATGTTTAGGCTTTTATAACAGTTAAAATAGGCAGGCAAAAAAGGAAATAAAAACTTAAAAAAAGACACAATATTCTTTCAAATATGCATTATAAATTTTAAAAGCCATAATATATTTGAGCAATAAATTTCAATTATATCAACATTGCTCATATATTTACTTCGTAGGTGACACATGTTGACTTATAAAATATATTTTTTTTCGGATTAATCGTCTTTTTCACAAATCTTACATAACAAAAATGTCCCATCGGTTGAAAACAAGTGGGCACCAAATTCACTAACGTAAGCATGAAGTTTACTTTTCAATGGTTTACTAAATTTAGGCATTCTAACTAACCGATCTTATACCTTCTTTCACCCGGCAATAACCTCACTCACTCAAATTTCTTTCTCATACAATAATAAACAAGTGTAGCACAAAATTGTAACAGTAATATTTGAAAATATGAAAGTAAACAATTGAAAATGCTACGTGACAACTTCTATGAGAACAAGCTTAATATTGGAAATTATAAAGCTAATTGTTGATATCGTGAAGACATGACAATATTATTTTTGTAACTGTGGATTGTCGACCATTATTCGTATTACACCAATAGAATTAAAGCACGATTATTAGCAGATTAAGCACCCAAAAAAATTACTTTTATTTACTATTGCTAGTAAACTTAGTCATTGTTTCAAATATTTAAATTTCATACACATAACATTACAATTAATTATAAAATTGCAAATAAACCAGAAATATTGCTTTAAAATTACACAAAAAGGCATTTATTCGTAAGAAACACCTTAAAAAAGCAAAATAAAAATTGGCCCTATCACTTTGATTTACTCCAAATCACATTTATTAAATATCTATGCAAATAATGATTTACTATCACCCAGTAAAAAAGGCATTTTGCCAAACATCCGGGCACTAATTATGGCAATACATGACTGAAACAATTCTAGTTTTGTCCTTTAAATATGCAGAAATTTGATGCGTACAAATGTAGCATAGTAAAATTCTTTTGCAGAACGAAATATATGTGAAAATTCGGAACAAATAATTAGATTTTTCAAAAATAAAGAATAGAGCTCTAATTAATTACTGTTTATAACTACGAATTAGGAAATGTAAACATGAGCGTGTTAAGTTCTCCGTTATAAATGTTTCTATTGAAGGAAGGCGTTACAGAATTGAAGGAATCAAAATAATTGCTATAGAACCCGTGTTACTCCGCAGCATTCATTTGCACAAGCTTTTTTTTTTTTTTTTTTTTTCGTATGAAATATGCAATGCGCCAGCCTCTTGGTTCTATTTCAACCTTCAAGACTTTCAAGACTTTTCGGCATAGTGTGACATACAGTAAATTTGTCCATGTGTGAATATAGGCTCTGGTAAATAATTGCCTATTTCATCTAATATCTAATGTCTTGAGCTTTATTAATCGTTATGCAAAAACTAAATATATTGGAATTTGCATTCTTTTGAACGAAAATGGCAAAGAAAAATCTTATGACCTTACGTCAATACGAGGAAATAGTATTATTTCGCCAACATTTATGCCATAATAATGACCATATCTAAACTATTATCACACATATTAAAAACTTTAAGTCGAGTGCCATTCAACAGACTTGTGAAACTTTAAGATTTCTCAATAACAACACAATAAAATCTTCTTTCATTTGTAATATGTGAAACGGCAACCCACTCGTATCTAGGCTATCTAGGAATTCAGTTGGAAACTACTTATGTTCGTTCTGACCTTCAATAATTTAATTATTCACACTGATGTAACTGCTCGAGCTTTTGGAATAAGTTACAAAACTATTACCATTCATCAGAGACCTGCACAACGGCCCAGCCCATGGGCTGCTTCCGCACTGCACCGCACTGGGCTTCACAGTCTCGTACGAAAAAAGTCCGTGACGTCACCGCACTGGTCGGACAGGTTTTGTGCGGTGGATTGGTATCAAGGCATCGAGCTCAAGTCTCCTTTTCTATCAGTTACTTATTAATTGAGTTTGCGCGGTTCGATCATCTATCAGCCACTGTTTCAAACATATATTTTTTTTTTTAGTTTTTTTATTTCTGTTTTTCAAGATGAGTCCAAATAATTGTGCATCGCAAGAAAATGCAGTCTCTGTGATGAATGTTTTCCGGGCTGAGATGCCGTGGTCTACTGTTAGACTGGTAGAATAGTAGACCACGGCATCTCAGCCTTCATCAAAGACACCGGCCGTGTAAGCACACGTTCTAAAATGCAGTCTTCTCTAGAGAAAAAGTAGTGAAGGAGAAAATCGCTGCTAGAGAGTTTAAAACAAGAGTCGGTTAGGAAATTAAAAAATTACCATTAGAATAATTTTTAAATCTGTGTTCGACGGCAGTGGAAAATAATTCAATTTTGTACGTTGTCCGGTATGTATGCTGTAACTGTGGGAAACTGTATGCTCATGCCATACGCGAAGTGAAATCACAACCAGTATGCTCAAGCGGAAAAGCAGTAGAATGCAACCAACTGGTGAGTTGATGTCAGTGCAGAGTTGAGCAGTGTGGTGGGCTACCGTGGGTTTCGAAGGCCAGTGCGATGGGCTAGGAAGCGGCCACGTCAGGCGATGTTGGTACTGGGTGAGCTGGGCTGCTGACGCGTGCGGGCTGGCAGTGCTAAGCTGTGGGCTACCGTGCATTACTCTGCCATTAATTTCGTTACAATGTTCACTTATAGTTCTTAATGAGCTATTTTTGAAAAAAGAATGTTATGTTTTATTTAACGACGCTCGCAACTGCAGAGGTTATATCAGCGTCTCCGGATGTGCCGGAATTTTGTCCCGCAGGAGTTCTTTTACATGCCAGTAAATCTACTGACATGAGCCTGTCGCATTTAAGCACACTTAAATACCATCGACCTGGCCCGGGATCGAACCCGCAACCTTGGGCATAGAAGGCAGCGCTATACCAACTCGCCAACCAGGTCGACTTGAAAAAAGAATGATACATCATTCAGTGTGACAACTTCATTTCAGTATACTGTAGTTCAGTGATATAACTTTAAAAAATTATGGAGGTTGGTAAATCTAACCAAGTCTAGTCTTTCGTGATCAACATGGGGGCGTCCACACCTGTGGAGTAACGGTCAGCGCGTCTGGCTGCGAAACCAGGTGGCCCGGGTTCGAATCCCGGTCGGGGCAAGTTACCTGGTTGAGGTTTTTTCCGGGGTTTTCCCTCAACCCAATACGAGCAAATGCTGGATAACTTTCGGTGCTGGACCCCAGGCTCATTTCACCGGCATATCATTCAGACGCTAAATGACCTTGATGTTGATACAGCGTCGTAAAATAACACAATAAAATAAAAATAAAAAACATGGAAGCAGAGCGGGTAGAAGAGAAAGTGACGTTACTTCCTCTGGTTCAGTGGTTCGTCGCCGAGTGGCGCTAGCCCTGTTTTCCGTGCCCAGTTTCAGGATCGCTATTCAAGTGAATGCAAAATGCTTTTGAAAATAACCTATTAGATAAGAATATATTGTAGAGTACTTAGTTATAACATTTTACTTAATTAAAAATGTAATATTACTACATTAACAAATTGTGAGTTATATAACACAACCCTGAATAGTAAATATAATAATTAACCTAAAAATGGAACGTTGTGCCGGCTTCAGCCAGAAATACGCAAGAAAAAGTACAGCATCGCAAAACTGAACATTTTTATGGCATTATAAAGTACGCATTGACACGAAATTATCATTTTTATACACAAGAAAGAATGTAATATAATAAAGGAGACACTTTATCACTTTATTTTCACCAATAGTTTTTATCTACTATTTAGTCATTAGTTGCAATTGTATCAAGTTTATACGTAATTCAGGGGAACAAAAAATATTACGTGCCACTTAGACTCGTAAATTAAGCTTCGATATTATATCTATGCTAATGTAAGTTTTGATCTTTTGAAATACCTAGGTTATTTTGTGTTTTGTAAAATTAAAACAATTTGGTAGCGCTGTCTTAAGTAGTTGTATGCTACTTATTGGAGAATATTAAATTAAGGACTTTTCCATGAGATCTATTACTTTCTCATGTGCTCGATTAGAAATCTCTTAGACCTATGATGTGGAAACGTAATAAACAACTGTAATAAAATTGTAAACCAGATTAATTTCTAGCCTAGATGCAAAGTAGAATTATACTGTACTTTTGTTGTCGAAATAACTTTTACGTTAATTACGACTAAAGTGCTATTATTAAAAATAAAATAATTAATAATTAAACATGCATATTTAATGAAGTAGAAGCTAGGTGCTTGGATTCAATTAGGAGTTCACAATTAGCACTTTAATACAGCACATTTTTTAACCGGCACATAGATTGAAAAATGTTCAGATGTATGTAGAAAGTCTATGGTAATCATCACAAGATAATCATTTTCTAATTCCAGAATGTTGCTCTGGAGGATCCTAGTTATTTTTTTTCTATCAGAATATATTTAAATCTATTATCCCACAAGAATATATTTCGCTAGTGCTCTGAATGGTCACTCTAAATAATTCAAGGGGGGTTCTTTCTTAGGCAAACGTGTTCTTTATATTGTCAATTACGTGTCATATATTTTCTAAAATCGTGTAATGCTTGAATCCTTTGTACAGGGCAGACGAGGGAGTCTTTGAGTTCAGCGTATCTGCAAGGTCGTTCATTCACCTTTGAATTCTTTTGTATTTTCACTTTCCTCGAACCCATCATAGTTTATGACTCTAAAAAATGTATCGATTTTGAAAAACCCATAATAACAGCTGAAATGCTGGTCTGAAGTTCATTCACTGGAAGGAATTACGGTCAATGTAACTAGATATAATTTTGGGCATTCAGGTGTGGAGTAATGGCACATAAATGCATACAAGCGCATGATTAGCTAAGGTGTTCTTCTGATTTTTGCGTGTCACATCCAATTATTTTTTACTCGGATATTTAACGATGCTGTATCAACTGCTGGGTTATTTAGCGTCAGTGGATTTGGTTATAGCCGGATGGTATTTGGTAAGGGTACATTGTTATGAGAAAGGATTGATGTCCTCTTCGTTGGATATTTTCTCTTTTTTTCTTTTTTTAAGATATCGAAGCAAGTTTGGGAAAATATGTGCTATGGCATACGGTTTTGGTCGCCAGTTCTTGCGTGGAAGTCCTACCTCTTAACTGGCAATAATAAATTTATCGGCTCTTACAATCAAAAGTCGCCCTCGGTAGCGCAGTTGGTATAGCGCTGGCTTTCTATGCTCGAGGTTGCGGGTTTGATCCAAGCCGAGATCGATGGCATTTAAGTAAGTTTAAATGCGACAGGCTCATGTCAGTAGATTTACTGGCATGTAAAAAAAACTCCTGTGGGACAAAATTCCGACACACTGGCGAAGGTGATATAACCTCTGCAGTTGCGAGCGTCGTTAAATAAATCATAATTAAAAAAATCGCAATCAAATCCGCAGAAAAATGGATATCACAGATATAAGAACGAGCATACAGTTTTCTGAGTTCGTGGAATTGCTCTACACCACTTCTGAAAAATGGTCTAGTCTATGGATGGATAAAAGAAACGTCTCTTCCTTACAAATTATACAGTATAATTGGATTTACATCAAGAACAAAACAATTAGGCTTATTACTACTCGCTCACATAAACGGCACAATAAAAATCACCCGAACACCACAAGAAATATCTTCTTAATTCGATAGCAGAACGAGTTCTACCTGCTCTGTCCACAGTATTAAGAGGAAAACTGCAATCTTAGAACGATCGCCACGCCAATGTTTCGCTCAGTTGTCGTGGTGACAATAGGGGGTTTAAAAGTCCCATTATACCCTTGCCGAGTTACCACACTTTCTATTCTAAACGCTCTGATGGGGGTATTCGCCATTATTAACTCGTAGTAAGAAGTTGAAAAAATCACATTTCTTTGGTTTCGCTCGCATACATTTACTAAATTTAAATATTTTAAATATTGGCCACAAAGGAGAGAACCGTGGGCCTATATGAAATTTTGGGCAATGGTTGCTCTTGATCCGTGAGGCACAAAGGCAATACCTGCCTGAATTCGCCTCCCAAAACTATAATTTTGCCTCCAAGTGACACATCATTATTCGTTATATCCTTCAGATGATTTGTACATATTAACGCAAGCATATTAGCCATAAATGTTTAATCGCAGATCATTAGCTTTGCTGAACAACATATGAAAAACCTCTTTGCTATTAGCTTTTACACCTGATGAAGAACATTCATGTAAATTTAGTGGTAATTTGAATCGACTGTGAGTCCTCAGAGTATATTATATTATACTATATTTCATACATGATTATGATTTAAGATTTATGTGCAGAGACCCGAAGTATAGTATAATATACCTGCATTTGTGCCCTAACTAACTTGCAGAATTTTTCATCATTTTTCCTCATGTCAGTGGCACACTTTTAAGTGTAGAATTATATTGAACTTCAAAAATAAAACAACAAATGTCTCAGGACTCAGAAGAATGATCTTGAGGTAGTAACAATGCTGCGATACCACTCTATGAAACAGTAATTAGGCCTACATTTAGCCCCAAATTTGTGCTATTGTGAATCAAACTTTGATAAACAAAGGTTTTCCCAGTGCCATCTGGGATACCAATAGAGTATGCATTACTGATATTTCCATAATTTTTATACAAAATTCATAATTTTAGTAATTATAGCGCATTGTTCTTATTTGCTTAGCCTGTCATCTGTCTTAAGCGATCCTCATTAATTTGTGGGAAGTTTACTGATATATCTTGCTGATATATTATTTTAATGTACCGAAGTACATTAAAATAATATGTATGATATGCGTAAATCACTTCGTGATTTAAGACGGCGCTTATTCCGTCGGATCCCGGCCAACTAGTCACTCATATCGAGTGCACCTCAGCACATGTGTGGACTTCGGTCCTGCATTCATAGACATCTATGACGTAGTGCAGAGGGCGGCCACTAGAGGGAACCCAAGAGTTGGAGCTTAATCTGAGACGATTCTAACCGGCGTCGGAGTTGTATCCGGTGTGGCTTAGTGGATAAATCATCAGCACGTAGAGCTGAAAACCCGGGTTCAAATCCCGGCGCCGGAGAGAATTTTTCTCCGTTCCATTACTCTTTCATCATATCTTGCTGAGGTAAAACCATCAGCAATGGTTGGCAAATCGAGAGGAAATATAGAAAGGCCGTAATGTATTAGAAATGTCTGTATGAGCGAACTGATAAACAATATTACCGTAGATAAGTGAGAACGAAGATAATCTTCTGATAATACTAGTAGCTTCGTACAATTATTGTCTCACAACGGCCGTACATTGCAATGGGCTTGAAAGATATACTATATGTAGGAAAACAGCCTAATTGTTTTCATATAAATTAGTTTTTATTTTCAGTCAATCACTTATCATGTTAAGATGGCAGAAATGGATTCTGTTACATCAGGATACAATAGCTATTAATATACGTCACGAATATTTTCGACTTACTTGCAAGTCACCTTCAGGTGATAGTTTACTAACAAACAAACATTTGAACATGGTGAAAAATATTTAAACACATCTATAAAAACACAAGTTCAGCCTGTCACTTCCTTCCGTACTCCATTCATAGAAATCTCAATAGCTCAGTCTACCATGTAACGCCAAGATGAGAAGGCCACATCGTCTGAAAACCTCCACTGTACACCTTTCGTGAGTATTAACCTTTAAAGCCCTTTTTAGGCTTTAATCACTTAACTTCTCTTCAAAATTCTTAGGATATCTTTTTGATTATTTTTTTTCAGATATTATGCCTCTCACCACGGCGAATAGACCGAGAGTTTCTTTCACATCCAGTCTTCCAATATATTGAACTTTGTAAAGAACAAGCCGTAGCCTTCAGTTTTACATGTTAATAATAATAATAATAATGATAATAATAATAATAATAATAATAATAATAATAATAATAATAATTTTAAACGATTTTAATTTTACAACTCAGGCACACTGCATGCCTTTTTAATACATTGTATAAATTATAATTATATCCACTGGAAGGCTTTCTATCTGAATGTTAATTTAATACCATCTACGCCATTTAACCACTTTAAGAAAAGTATGCATGGTTAGACTATTTATTTGTGTTTTATAGATGTGTTTAAATATTTTTCACCATGTTCAAATGTTTGTTTGTTAGTAAACTATGACTTGAAAGTAAGTCGAAAATATTCGTGACGTATATTAATATTGTATCCTGATGTAACAGAATCCATTTCTGCCATCTTAACATGTTAAGTGATTGACTGAAAATAAAAACTAATTTATATGATATTATTTCACAAACTTATCTGAACTCAATATGACTTTTAAAAAAAACTAATTGTTTTCGTTTCAACTCTCGCGTTTTACTGAAAGTCACATTATTGTCATGTCACCACAGTGATCTAGTGGCTAGAATGCTGGACTTATAAGACTTATAAATAATCTTATGGACCCGAGTTCGATCCCTGGCGTATTCCCAATTTATAACTTCTCTTGGGCAAGCCTGTGATTCAGGTAAAACCGGGGGTTTTCTTTGGAAGCTCCGATTGGTCTGTGGCATCCCAACAAATCTCCATCATCATCTCATCGCGCGTGTAGCGTAGACCAATTTCCTATGGCGCACCCTGGGCAACGACTCTGTGGGTAAATTGGTCTCCATAACTGACTTCATATCGGTAAATGACGTATATTAAGTACCTATAATTAGTTTAAAAAATCATTCTCATTGAGGATAAGCTTATCTGAATTCGACGAAGTCGCATGTCGTTGTTTAAACATTTCTTGTTTAGTTCTTTTCGTTTTTCTACCTAGACCCATCTTAATTATCATTAAAGCACTGTCGCAAATTGTCTTTCACTGTTTATATATTTATAATTTTCCTTTCACATCATCACATCATTTACTTATATGTAAAATAACAAACTTGCACAAAATCCTACTTAGTTTTAGAGAATTGTCTATATTAACCAGTCAGATTTTAGCGCTCAATGCCTTCTATGTATAATAATGTAGGTTGTACCAATTTACAAAGCTTTCTCCACAACAATGCATAAAAACAAAATAAAACCTATTAATTCAGTTTTATTAGTATTTTATTAAGATTTTGGCATAGGTAATCTGTTCACTTTTCATTTAAACTTAAATATCTTGAGATATAATGAAGCTACGATAATGTACATGGCCTATAATACTCTGGCCATTACACATTATCTATTGAGCCCAAATTGACCAAATCAAGCAAATATTGGACTCAATGGATAATGCGTAACGTCCCGAGTCTTTCAAGCCCAAGTACGTTATGGTAGCTTCGTTAGATTTCGATAAATTTCACGTTAAGTATAAGATGAACATATTTTCCAATTATTTTGCTATATATATTATATAAAATTAATTGATTTCACTGATATTTGGATAGTATAATAAAAGTAAGAAATTGCTATCAAGAATGTTAGAAACAGAAATAAACGGAAAGTGTGCTGTTTCAGGTTACGTTGGAAGATGGAAGCACCAAAACGACAACGACGAAGTTTACGACGTCGGCGTCGCCGCACGAAAACAACGTGTTCGTGGTGGAGGTGCAGCAAGGCGGAGTTCCGCGTAGCGGCGACTGCTTCCGGGGCGACGCAGAAGTTTACCCAAAGCTGTCGTCATCTGCGGTGAGCTCCCAAGAAGACATCGACGAGGAGGACGGCAGCAGGAGGTCTTCCAGCCAGAGGGCGCAGGTCCACCGACCGCCGGATATCGACGTGGACGAAGTTTCGGACGAGGACGACCTCGAGGACGGAGACGACGAGGAGGAGGACGACGACACGGCGGATCGCAAAGCGAACCGCGAAGGGGCGGCTGACGACGGACAGGACGGGAGCACGAACACCGGACTCTCACAGTCGGATCTTAGCATATCATCTTCAGGTTCCAACAACCCGAGCTACCGCTACGGCAACCAAGTCGGATACGAAGGAGGACATTTCGGGTATCCTCAGTATATCGGTTACTCTGCTAGTGACGAGAAAGTTGAAAGGACCGTCGGCGGTGGCGGTAGGTCAGCGGCGCCGAAGAGGAACGCGCCGGTCGCCATAGTGATGAAGAGGGCGTCGTCTGTGACTGAAGCGAACGAGAAGCCGGCCAGCAACCAGATTCGAGGACGCTACAGCATCGATGTGACGCCGGCGAGCACACGTCTGCTGTCGGACATGCAGGCCATCGAGCGGCACCGTCTGCAGGAGGAGCGGCTGCAGGAAGAGCAGCGCCAGCTGGGCAACGGCACCGTCAAGGCGGTTGCCAACGGCGACGCCACGCCGTCACCCATAGAGGAGAAGGAGGAGGAGAAGCAGACCGACGAGGACGCCAACTCCAAGCCGGCGGTGGAAGCCGATAAACAGGACGCCAATGACGACAAGGTCGACGACGAGTCGGCGGCAAAGAAGAGGGCTTCGCTGCCCATCATCACCCCCGAGCTGTACACGCAGTTCAAGCAGACCACGAAGAGCCTGATCCTGGACAAGACGGCGAGACCGGGTCTGTCTCCCAAGTTCGAGAAGTTTCGTAACGAGAACTCTCCGCTGGACGAGACCGAGAAAGACGTGAATAACGACGCGCCGCAGGGCCCGGAGACGGCGCCGGCCAAGTCGCAGGAGTACGAGAACGAGGCGTTCATTCCGTCGGACCAGATAGCGAGTTAATGCGAAGACGAGCGCTCTGGGCCGCACAGCCAAGTAACATGATATTGCTTACATTTACGGGTAAATTTGGACTTAATTTTAAGATAAAAAATAGAAGAAATAGACTAAAAAGCACTAAATTTGAACAATTATCTAATTTATAATGTCACATAGGACATAAAATCATATTTGGAACGTATTCAAGGAGATGGTACCCCCAAATATAACAGATTGCAGTCGTAAAAACCGATTCACGACCAATAAAAGTACGATGAAATCAAATTTTAATTTTTTTGTGACATCTCGATCAATTGAGTGTGTTGCTTGCACAGTGGTACAGTTATGAGAGGAAAGACGAACATTTGATCTCTTGCTAGTTGGGTGTGTAGTGATTACGTTTTGACAGCGAGAAACAGAATGAACTTCTAGTCACATTATTTGTTATACTGAATCAAACTACAGTTACATCCGGCAAAATCTAGGACATTAGCTGAGTTCGTAGTATCCACAAAGCGTTGACGTGAAAATCAAAATATATAAAAATATTGGTATACTTTTTCTAAAGTTTTGTTCCTACCTAGGTGGTTATACAAGTCGATAAAACTGCCTATTGTATTATTTGAGTTAAATATCGGTGTGGTTTGCTTGTCTAACCAAGGAATTTGAACTTGATTGCTATTCGTTTTCATATGTCAATTCAAAAATGTCTAAACTTTAAAAACTTTTAAGGCATAAAAAGTGTGAAATTCAAATGGGTTTGCTCACTGTCTGAATGGACTATAAGGGGGCAATTGATACGAGACTAGGCTCAGAATATGAGTTGAGTAATGTGTGCTGAGGAGAGGGTGTCTCTCAAGTGATAACACAACATTCTGGGGAAGTTTCAGTAAATATGTACTGCTCGACATAGTAATTATTCATATTTCTCACCTACAGGCAGTAAATACGCACAAATTCTACGGGTGGAACTTAGATTTATCGTCCCCTTGTGTCCGTTTCTGCAGTGATCAGAAGTGATTGCATGTAGTTAGTGCTTAAAAGTGTGGAATGTGGCAGACGTCAATGAAGTCTATTTAGTAATTAATTTAATTCTGTCATTTCAGTTACCATCAGCATCCTCATTACCAATATCGTACACTTCTTTGGCCCTCTCCATTCTCACTCATGAGAATTTTTCACCAACCCTAGGCATTCAGAAGCAACAGGATTTCTTATAATGTTATCGCTGAAGACAATACAAAACAAACACAAGGAAAGGGTTACATATCATGGCTGAGAACCAGTCTGTTCTATGTACAAATTTTTATAGGAAAGAAATCTGTGTTTCATTGTGTTCCAGTTCTTGTCTGCATACATGAATCGAAGAAAATTGTAAATATTCCTCTCCATAAGGTTGCTATGAAGCTATTCCAAATTGTTCCATGAAGCTTTGAATGTCAGGAGCTTAAAATAGATCTCCTGAAAAAAAAAATGTAAAATGGACTTGAAACAGTCTGGTTCTGAGACATCAACATACAGTCCCAACGGAAAGGATATAATTTATATGACATTAATATAAAAATATGTTAAACTACAGACCTGGGCACTAGAATGAGATAGTGTGGTCGGCACCACGCTACGATCGCCTTTTACCCCGGGAACAAACCCGGTACTCAATTTGATAGGAGGCTGAGTGAACCTCGGGACCATTCTGGAAGATTGGCAACAAGAAAATCCCGTCACCATCCGGGATCGAACTCCGGACATTCCAGTCCGTAGCCAGTTGTTTTAACAAGAAAATATTATAATAATTAGAGCTAGGACGTTGGAACCAAAACTGTTAAGTTGTGTGAGCTTGGGCTATATCTCTACCGAGTGAAAAGTAATAGAGCGTTTCTCGGTGTCAGTGAAGCAGAACGACAAACATGTACAGCCGGGTGGTAACCAAACATGTGCTCCAATCGTCCAAGCCTTAGAACAAGAAAATAATATTAAAAATAATAATTTTAAATTTCGTAACTCCCAATCTAAATTAATTTACCCATACATATAAAAACACAGTTCTACAAAGTATACAATTATGATTATAGCCTCATTATAACAAATAACAATGCACATTTCATTTTATCAAAAGAAATACTCCTTTTACGTTCGGAAAAAAAAAAAACAATATTTGTACTCTGAAAATATTCGTTCTATGTCACAAGATGTTATTGGAGCAAATCTGAAATATGATATAGGATATCGTACTATCATCAGGTGAACAACTATTTTGTGAATCTAATACTGTATTTCGTATGTGGCACATAATATTAAACCCGTAATTGTTTTCAAGAAAATATTTTCGTTTCTATTGTAATAGCAGCTAGGAAGTTCGTATCGTAATTTATTCTGATGTTGAACTTGGACTGTAATGCAACCGAATGCATAGCAGCACAAGACGTCAAAATTTTCAACGAAGAATAATCCGGGAAAAAATAAATGTGTTACACACTCCTGTTTGCATAATTATTTATGAATAACAAATGCGTTCACTTTTTGGAATCATGCATAATGTTCACATTACGTAAATAATACAATAATAACAGAATAGCTTACTTTGTTCAGAACCTAAAATATTAATATAAATTAACAATATTCTTCAAACTATTCACGGCTCTACACAGCTCCACAGAATGCCACTGTGCGTTGTTTATGTGAACATACTGTGTACTTATCATCTGTAGCGACTGTAGCAGGGCGAGGCGTGGGTGACATCTATACTGTTCTCCAACCAAGAGATCAACCGTGAAAGGAATGTGCTTACTATTGCGTCATCTATTGGAACGAAGTAGATAGATAATATTACCAGTATAACGTCAGTTTAAAAAACATGCGCTCTCCTGCATATTTTATTTCCTGTATGGAGGGATTAAAAGACCTAGGGCCGTATTCATAGACATTTTAACGCGGGCTTTCAGTGGATTATCAGCGTTTTTCGTATTCATAAACCAGTGTTAGCGATAGGATATGATTTGAATTCTGTACTAATAACCAGTGGATAGCCGGGGCTAGCTTAGTACGCTCGTAGCGCGTGCTGCGAAATGTCTATGAATAGCTCCCCAAGAGATTAACAGTGATCTAATTTTGTAACTAGGGTATATAAATATGTGTGCATCAATGTTATGGTTTGTGCTGTGAGAGCTAGCCAATAGAGATACGAGTACCCACGTGTGTGATCTTATGACATCTTATGACATCAACATTCATTCACAGCATTACCCCGCTTCGTCTCATTCCGCAAAGACTTTCTCGTGGTTGGAGTACAGTATTCCTCGCTGTACTCAACTAAAATCTACTGCTTTGGTACGAACTTCCAAGCTCTGATTATGTTATACAAATATTAATTATGCATCATGGGCTACAGACCTAATCTACGCTACCTCAAAACACACAAATAAAATTGAAATAGCCTCTCTGGCGATAGTAGACCTATGTGTTGTATAGTCTCCAAGAATAAATGGTGGGGTTTTTATGAAATTACTGTGAAATACTGTTTTGAATTATGTGTAATGGAATGAAAGTACTTTTATTTAATTCAGTAACCCAAAGAGCTTTCCGAACAACATTAGTAATTTTTCAATGTACGCACCATTAACAGCAAGACACACGTCATAACGATATTCGATTTCAGAACACAATCTGGCAAGGACTTCTGGTGCAACGCTTGCAATATTTCTTGCCTGTTTCTTTCCTTGAGTACTACAAGATTCGGAATGTTTTCACTATAAACCTTATTTTTCACAACTCTAACGGGGTAAAAACAGGACTTTTATAGACCACGAGATGAGTGCATTTCTGCCAACTCACTGCTCTGGAAATCGACGATTTAACTCTTCTTGCACATGATTCGAAATGTGGAGCGGTGCTCTATCTTGTTGAAAGATGCTCTGAAAACCACCGTCTTCTGCTTACTCGATTTGAAGAAACAAATACATGTCCATATACGCCGGGGACGGGGAACTCGCATTGTAAACAGAGCAGTAGCACGAGCACCTACATACAACAGCAAATTAAGGTAGCGGGAGAGGCTAAGTTCTTTGAGAAAATTTGTTCCCCGCAGCTGATATATGCAGTGTGGTTGATGTTGGTTTCAGCAAAGAAAAGTTCCCCAATAAACTAGTTGTGCATTAGACCGCACCAATCTTTGACCTTAGGAGAATCTTTTATGCGTTTCTGGTTGATTTTTAATGTAGGCACCTATTTATTTCAGCACTTATATACGAAAAATTTAACAATACTAACTTTATTATAACAATAATGGAAAGCGAAAAACACATGAACGCAATTGTTTATAATTTAGGGTTACTGAATTAACGAGAGAAATGATAAATGAAACAACAATTAGGTCTATTACTCTATTATGTCTAGATTAGTTTTAGATCAAAAGAATGTCAAAATACCTCGAGCTTTCAAAACGAACTCTTACAGTATTGATAGCATTTGCAAACTCGTATTTATGAAAAATAAGTTTGCAGTCTATGATTTCCATCAAAACAAAAGCGAGAAACCTCCTTGAAATTGTAAATGATGCAATTGTGTGCATACTGAATATAGAGCGAAGATTTCAGAAGCTACTTTCTCAAAAACAGACACATTTATAGAATTAAATATTTTTTAATTTAGCTACAACTACTGAAACTTTATTTTATGTTTATGTTTCTGAATACAACATAAATGTGTTAATAAGGCATTTTTGTTTTATTTTCTAAATCATCTCGCAACACCCCTCCTCAGGATTAACTCGATTTCTAGGAGTAACACGTAATTTTCATTGTCTTAAAAGTAATAATGTCTCCTGGTCTATGGGCAATGAATAAATTTAATTAATTATTCATTAGCCATATGAAGGTGGTTGTCATAAGGTAACGCGCGGTAGAGTCGTGTTTGAGACGTAGCGCTGCAAGCCCTAAGTTCGCAGGTTCGATCCCGATGTTGTAATGAATTTTCTCCATTGATCTATTGCCGTGACCTCACTGGTTGTGGGATTCACTGAGCCTTTAACAGAAATGTGTACTAGGAATTTTGGGGACAAAGACGACCAGCGAGGGAACTGACACCCCTACTGCTACTCAGTGCCGATTATCTCGTGATGTGGGAGCCTTAACATTCCTCCAATGTATAGGCATTTTGGAGACTAATTGGATAGCTTTTTCTCTCTTTTGTAGTTATAAAAGTTAAATCGTATCTTAATCAGTTGCCGGCATCTTAACAAAGGGATAATGAGTCTTAGAAGGATGGACTTAGCACCAATGGCTCAGATTTCCTTCTAGACCTTCCACTATCATTTATATTTCACCATTATTTCTTCTTGATCATAATATTATCTCCTCAACAAACTGCGGTATTTGAAAAGGATGTTGAAGACAGATTCTTTTCACTGAAAAGTAAAATCAAAATTAGTTAAAAGAGCAAAAATAAATAGAATAATTGAAGAGTTCAGAGCCATAGTGGGCCAAGCGCCATTTATTAAAAACGGAGAAAACAAGAGATAAAATTAAGTGATTACCATAATTTAACGAAACATTATAGCAAGTAAGATAAAGTATGCATATTAAAATTAAATGATATGTCAATTTTAATTAAACTATGGTATTTACTTAACTTTAACCCTTGCTTTCTCCGTTTTTAATAAATGGCGCTTGGCCCGCTATGGCTCTGAACCCTTCAATTAATATATCTTGTACACTTAATTTAACATTTGACATTAAATTACAATAATTGAAAAATTTCATAAATAAGATTATGAAGATACAAATAAAACATATCTTCACTCTTTTCATTTACATTTCATACTAGACAACGATTCTTATTTGGAAGCTGGGAAATTTATTCTCAAAATATTCAATATTATTAATAATACATTTATGATATGAGAGAGTAACTGGGATTTTATTCACGAGTGGAATATTTAACGTCGAAGGTGATAATTTCCACGAGTGCATGGATAATATGTTTAATCTCGTGAGACATACAATATTTTATCCAACGCCTCTTAATATTGTATATTTGTAACAAATAGCGTAATAATTTAGTACTAATATTTAATAATATATAAAGTTATCTTTTATATTCATGTTACTGTTGCCAGTTTTGTTTTGACTTGTCTTATGTTTGTAATGGTCAACAAGAAAATAAAATTTGATTTTGAATTTGAATTTGAAAAGCGAGTGGCTGAAAGTCGCAGTGACAACGAGTGACTAGATAACAAAAGTGAAAATATCCACTCGTTCTTAGCAACGAAAGACGGAAATGAAATGTAACTTTATATATTTCATAGAGAAAGAGCAATTTTATTAAGAGATGTGGCATAAAATGTACTATTTGTCGATTTAAAAAATAAATCTTCTGTAGTATCAATTAGTACATCCATCCTAAACCCAGTATAATATTCTTGACGACTGCCATATTATTCACACACTGTTAAACGAAGTTATTTATGGGCATAAAACTAAAATTTAATTATATTTAAAGAAGCCAGGAAAATCATAATATGGATTATATTACCCTGTATACCGGAACAATTACTAGTATTCAGAGGGTATATAATTTGCAAGACCACCAAGAGATGTCTCTGTCAGTTAAGCTGTTCTGATTGAAGTAAAGGTCTCGTCGTATTTGTGAGACAACCGTTACAGGATACGAACATTCTGAAGTGAATGGAGTATTAGGTAAGAATCTAATAGAACAATTAAGTAATCTATATTAACATTCACATGAAATGAAATTGAGGACCAACTTCAGTTCTATTCATTCCTCATCCATTCGTGTGCCTGTGTGTGAGCGCGTATGTGAATTCGATTGTCAACCCATCTTTAAAAAAAAAAAAGAAACTGTAAACAGAGCTGTCCCGAAAAATGCATAATATGTTCGTATTACATTCAAACATTATGAAATGGTACTGTTCGTATTATATACTAATCTTGCGTTTGCAATTTAATTATTTTACGTTAAGTCTTTTAACCGTGATTTAAGTTGAAATATAATATGCTTTATGGTACATTGGTTCAAACCTCAACTTTTAAGTACTTACATTTGTTAACATATAATTCTTTCTGCACAATTCATAATATTATATTCTTTCATAATAATTTGTTAACGATATGTTAAAGAATTGAGTGAATGTTACATATGTCCCGCCCTCTATAGGAGAATAGACCAGTTTTACACTAATCCTAAACATTTAGTATAACTTGTTGCTTGTGTAGGCAGTCTTTTACATTAGATTTGCGAAAATTGGTTTGTAGCGTAACATTGGCGGTGATAAAAGTGTGAAATATTCGGGTGAGACGAGGGTCAATGTAGAGTATCCACCGCCCACTGAACGAATATTGGTTAAACGAGCGTTGAGCGACTTCCGCCGATTTTGGAATAGACACCGATGCACTTAGGTTAGGTTAGGTTAGGTTAGTTTAGGCTTTTATTATCTCGTCAAGATGTTTAGGATTAGTGTAAAACTGGCCTATGTCTCCTATAGTGGGCGGGACATAAGTAACATTCACCAAAATCACACTCAATCGCTTTCACCTTCATCTTGACGGGATAATAAAAGCCTAAACTAACCTAACCTAAGTGCGTCGGTGTCTATTCCAAAATCGGCGGAAGTCGCTCAACGCTCTTTTAACCAATAATCGTTCAGTGGGCGGTGGATACTCTACATTGACCAAGAAGGAATATAAAAGTGATAATTTCAGTCGTTAAAGGAGTCCCGAAAGTAAAACATTATTATATGAAATCGTAATATAAAATAATTGGATCAAATTCGTTATAGAAAATCGGTGGTGAGTTTACGACAATTTATGTTGGCTAGATTGGAGAAGGGATGATGGCATTGATTGAATAGTAATTATCAGGGCTAGGGATGTGGAGTACTATAAAGTAATGGTGAAATATTGTATATACAGCCAAAGTTGTTGTGAAATTGAATCGAGCACTATCAAGCAGGAGTAGAGTTCAGTCAATGAAAATTACACTCACTTGTTGCAAAATTATTTCAGAACCGGCACAGTAATAGCTTCGCCAGAGCATAAACAACTAAACAGTGCAGTTGTGTTCAAGTATGTCAGTCAGCAGTTCGTGCACATTTCTTGCAGAGATATGCCGAAAAATAGAACAAGTACAGTGTATACAAAATTAAGAACACGTATTTCAGAATTTGATGGTTTGTTTATTATTTAAAACAATAAAGTATTCTGCTAATTTTGTAAACGTCATATGACAGTTCTAGGAGTTTAACGTAAAGTGCCATGTAAATACTATTAAACACAAACGTGCTTATGGTGACAAACTGAATTCTGAGACTCGATTTACACTGCCTCGGCTGGTGCGCGATCCGTCAATTCGTGCAAAATTCTCCTCCCCCCGCGTATCGCTAGATGACGTCACCCGCTCCAACTCAAGGTTATGGTGGATACATTGATTTTTCGTCTGTCAATCACCTTATACTTCATTTTGATTTTGTAGGCGCGACAAAACTCGTCTGAAAATGTATCGGTCGACGTTCTAGGATCGCATCCTAGTACTGGACCGAACTTATACATATATTCACTCAACACAGTAGACATAGCACACTTAATGAAATTTCAAATGTATTAGCCAACACATATCCTAATGACGTCATTGAAGATATACATTTAAGTGGCGTGCCTAATTTCAAGTATACTGCAATTGTGTCAGCCAACGTGGAACGCAGTTTTTCCATGTGTGAGCCCAAATTTTTTTCTTTCATGTAACAGAGTGTCGTTCTCAAAGGAAAATTTGAAAATGATAGTCACTGTGTACTATAAAAAATCACACAAGGGTTATAAGGTTTATTTTTCTTAATATTTAATGTGTAATATTGTAAATTTGCGATGTCGAGAAAGTATAGGAATATGTATCTCTGTCTCTTTTTTTTTAAAGGCATCAGTCAATTGATATATATTTTGGGAAACCAACAAAAACTATATTGAGAAGTTTAAAAGCAATAATTGTATTTTTTCTGATTGTTAATAATGTAAGTATGTGATATTTTGAAAAGAGTTTTTAATGTATAAATCATTTATTTTTCAATAATATCCTTAATTTTCACACGATGGAAATAAGTAACAAGTTCTTTAAAAAAAAAAGAAACAAACAAACAAATGGATTCAATTATTTAGTTCGAAATTAAATATATGTGTGTGTGTGCGTGCGTGCGTGCCACTATATTTATTTAAGCTATGTAATACATTCATTTTGTTCTCAAATAATTTTGTAATAAGTTGAGTGTAATTTTCGATGACTGCACTGTACTTCTGCTTTGTCAAAGCAGTAACTCGGTTCCAGTTCACTTAACCTTGGGCTACACTCGTATATACTACGATTCATCATTACCATATAGTACTCCAAATCCCTGTATCATTCTCCCTTCGTCTGCTTGTATTGTTTACATCGCCTATCAGACATTATGAAACGGAGTATAGTTGTTTTATAATAATAAATAATAATCCGTAGCGCTACAGCCCGTGAAGGGCCTAGACCGATCAACCGGCTGCTGGTCTTACGCCCACATGCCGAAGTAGTGGTGGACGATCATCCAACCAGAATGGAGGTATCGTGTGGTTAGCACGATGATCCCCCAGCCGTTATAGCTGGTATTCGCAACCGAATTTCGCTACCTATCGTAGCTCCCCAAGTGCATCACGATGCTGGGTGGGTACCGGTCCCATACACTGGCCGAAATTTCATGAGAAGATTTCTTCCACCATGAGGACTCGAACCAGCGCGCATTCCGTAACGCGAGTCCTAGGCAGAATGCCTTAGATCACGACGCCACGCCAGTTGTTCTATAGAATTACCAAAATAAATATCGTCATAATATCCATGGTTTTCTTATCAATGGATACTACTGTTGCACAGTTAAAAGAAAATAATAGCTTCTTCGAAGGGCTTTCCTGTGAACCGATCGGCATTAAAAATCTGAATTTAGCACAATATTAGCCGAATGGCTAGTGCACAAGATCTCTAAACTCAAGAGCTATCTAAAAACCTCGTTGATCCCAGGGGTAATTCACATTGGAGAAAATTAGTGTTGTAGTAGGTTTCTTTGGATTATTACAAATTATTTTACACCTGTCTAATTGTAAGTAAATATTTTAATTTCCTAGCTTATCCATCACTGTGGGCATAGACCTTTCTGAACACCTACTAGACCACATATGACTCAGCTGTGTGTGTTCTAGTTTCTTATTCTTCTCTCTAGTGACAGCCTCTCTAGATCTATTTCGATAAGTATCTCGACTGGTAGAGCTCGCGCCAGCGTTTTTGGCGTGTGTCCTAGATATATATTGCCCAATTTGTGAACATATTACTAGTGCAGCTGAGAACGGTACCACTTCCTATACACGTCACATCAGCCATTTGTCAAACACAGTTGTCAGACTGACTGCGGCAAATGTAAAACACTTGCGTTTAACGTTCCCATAGCATTTTTCACACGCCAAAAACGGTTACGCGGACTGTATTTCAGAATATATCAGATGTTCTACAAAAATTGATGCTTGCCGTACGGCTATTCCAATTTTATCGATATTGAACTACTAAAATTAAGATTAATGCAGCTTCGAATTCGTTTCTATTATATTTATATTGTCATGACCAGGGAGCGAAACTTGTTGCTCGATGAAGCAGGTTTGCTGTTACTTTTCTGTAGCTACGGGGTCTGTTTACTTGCGCGTGAGTTGTCATGGTCAGTGATGGAGAATGATAGAGCATATTCGGAATCTCAGCGCTGAGCAATCTCATGGCATCATGGTGTTCCGAATTTCAGCAATGACGTCAGCGATGCTCCACCGATGTCGCACGAGTTCCATCAGCGAACATGTCAACGGACCAGTTATTACTACTGGTCCAAGAAATAAATTGTTTATGCTCTCTTTTCTTTGAGCGATATGGCAGAACGGAAATTTCGCAAAATTTTGCTAGCGTAGCACAGACAACAACTTGTACAGCCGCCATGACAGCCATCGAACCTTCCAGTAGTTTTGTTCCTATTTCACTGCAGCGTGACGTCATTGTTGTCTACCAGTCCGGTGAGATTCGGAATACGCTGATAGGCAAAGACTACATATCTCCGCGTAATTGCATGAAGTGTAGAGTGAACATAGTAATTTCTAATAATGTAGAGGAGTCGATTAGGCAAATTAATTAACCATTTCAGTTTGGATTTACAGACTGAAATGCAAGAATTATTTAAGCATGTCAATAAACTAGGGATTCAGAAGGTTGAAAAATACGAGTTACATGATTCATTTTCATTGTTTGTAAATTTAAATGACTTATTTAACCCAGCAAATATTGTACAGACAAGTTTTGATAATGTTAATGCACTCACAGAAAGGGTTAAAACAATGATTTCCTTCAAGGATATAAAAAGTACTGATTGCAGTGTAGCATTTCTCACTTTGAAAGAAATAGTTTTGAAACAATCTCCAACACTTTCAATGTTAAAGTTGACGTGATTGAGGCATTACGAGCTCTCATGTTGAATCACCCTGAATTTACACCTGCTATGTTGAAATGTGTCAGGGTTCCATGTGCATCTTTTGAATAAATTGATGTATGAAACCCTTTGTATCATTATTTTGACACCGAATGCGTAATATAGGGTTATTTTCCACGTAAAAATCTCTTTGCAATTTACACGAAATTATTGCGATTACCTTACAACTAATTAGCGATAAAATGAGAAATATAATATTTTTATCACGGTTTCTATCGAAGTTAATACGGAATTCTGTGGTCTCTAGCCAATGATGTAAGTTACTCGTCGCAGTTAATAAAGCGTCGTAAAATAACCAATTAAAAAAGTTACTCGTAAAGAAGTAAATATTCAGACCTGTGGAGTAACTGTTAGCGCGTCTGGCCGCGAAACCAGGTGGCCCGGGTTCGATTCCCGGTCGGGGAAAGTTATCTGGTTGAGGTTTTTTACGGGATTTTCCCTCAACCCAATATGAGCAAATGCTGGGTAACTTTCGGTGCTGGACCTCGGACTCATTTCACCGACATTATCACCTTCATCTCATTCAGACGCTAAATAACCTAAGATGTTGATGAAACGTCGTAAAATAACCTACTAAAATAAAAAAATAAATAAAGCAAGTAAATAGCGTACAACTAAGACACAGTGGTTCAATGGGACACGACCCACGCCACTTTATATTGTACTTAGTAGAGGGACTCTAGAACACAGTTAACCTGAAACCGCTTGCGTCTCTCCCATCGGGCAACAAGTTTCGCTATGCGGTCATGACCAATTAGTTTTCTCCTTGTCTATTTGAAATACCATTCGCTCGTTGTAAACCAAAATATGAAGAGTCTAATGGTGGAAATATCAACATCACGAAGCTCAATACGTAGTAAATATGCATTCACAGATAGTTGCTAACCACTAGGATCGTTAATATCGCCTCATTACAGACAATGCGAAATAGTACCTGTACAGTCTATTGTTCCTAGCACCCTCACAACTCAAGCTTCGTGACTGTATATACTAGACTGTGATACTATCAAAGTTAGACAGCTCCATTTTTTTTTTTTTTTTTTTTTTTGCAATTTCCAGATATTGATTGTTTCTCCTATAATTTTGTGTACTGAATGCGATATTGGAACTGTTTAGGTTCAAAAATGGACAGATCATAGCGAAAATAGCACTTAATTGTGCGTTTTAAAATCAAAATGTAGACAACTCCATTGTGGCTTGGTTTCAAATTAGGAGAATTCCTTCAGTAACCAATGAAAAGCCCAAATTCGTACCACCTTTCTCATCACGCATCGCGAATCTAACATGGCTGATTATTTACATAATCGGTTTGTGGATGAATAAGTACTATTTTACGTAAATTTGCTTTGAAACCGAGTTAGAAGAAACTTAGATTCAAAAGTAGACAATTCCACTTTAAATATGACTTCATTTGTTTTCAAAAACAAACAACTCCATGACTTAGTTTCAAGATGGACAACTCCATTTTTTAAACTTAAATTCCGACCTGAATATTAATTTTAATCACATTTTGAGACTGAAAAAATATTTCTATGACCCATGAGAATGTTTAAAACAGATGTACGTATAACGATGGCATTGGTTTCCAAGAATCTAGTTTTTCGCCTCTCCTGTAAAAAGCAAAAGTGGAGTTGTCCAACTTTGATACCAAGCTCCTCATGTACTGTTGCTACACATCACTCTCCGTATTACTAGTATTTCATAAACGGTAAACAGTTTTACTCCTTAATTATAGATTTATTAATTTGTCAGACAGAATAATATCTATAATATTGACAATTAATATTTGAGGAGAAAAATTCCGGTGCTGTGGATTGAATTCGGCGTAGCTCAGTGGTCAGAGCGCTTGGCACGTAGAACCAAGGACTCGGGTTCGATCCCCGGCGCCGGAACGAATTTTTCTCCTCAAATATTGAAAGTTTTACGCCTAGTTTAAGACACATTTTAAAACTACAAGCTTCGCCTGCACCTACGTTCTATTTTGAAGCTAGTAATTTAATCTTGCTATACGGAATATATTTTAAAGCGGAAATATTCAAGCAGAGCACTGAGTTTTGCAGTTAATTGGCTTACAAATCAGTTTAATTTGTTCTAAGGGACAGCTCTGTAATTGAAAATAATGAAAAATCCCGTCCTTCTGAGTATGTTGAGTGCAATACTATGATACGTTGTAGCATAAATGATGACCAATTGTAACCCTTGTAATCTAGTCTACTGATATGAATGTAACCCCAAACTGAAATTTGGGAGATAATGGATACAGCTTAGAATTCTGTGTTATGTGTTATCTATGACTTAATACATAATTGCCACTTTAGTTTTGTTGCCTCCTGGACAAATTTATGCTTTAACTATTTTAATCATATCAATAATTAAAAATTCAGACTAGCATAATAAATTAGGCTACATTAATGTAGTAACGGTATTGTATATGAAATCACAATTGAATTTCTGATTTTATAAAAGTACTTATTATGTTACAGTTATCACTAGAGCTGAGAATTGCATGCCGTTACATTGCGCTTCATGCGCCTCTGACTTTAGGTACCGGTACGTAACTAAGTTGGGGTGGGGGATTTCAGTGTGTTTCGTTCAGCAGTGAACTTCAGTTGATCGGTTACATTACGACCGAATACTGCTATTCGTAACAGACAACATTCAACGTCCTGTAAAGAAGAAGAATAATAGCAAGATGCCGAGGACGAAATTTGTGACAATTTCAAATGAGGAAATTTGTAATAACACAGATTTTGAGATAAATAATGCTTGTGTAAAATATTTCAAACATGTCCTCAATGTTTCTGCTGAAGTGGAACGAAGTTTCTCTAGATATAAGGCTGTGTTTTCTAGTTCTCCTTTGAAAATTTGAAAATGTGGTTTGTTATTCACTGCAACAATTTACTTACTTACTTACTTACTTACTTACTTACTTACTTACTTACTTACTTACTTACTTACTTACTTACTGGCTTTTAAGGAACCCGGAGGTTCATTGCCGCCCTCACATAAGCCCGCCACAGGTCCCTATCCTGAGCAAGATTAATCCATTCTCTATCATCATGTCCCACCTCCCTCAAATCCATTTTAATATTATCTTCCCATCTACGTCTCGGCCTCCCTAAAGGTCTTTTTTCCTCTGGCCTCCCAACTGACACTCTATATGCATTTCTGGATTCGCCCATACGTGCTACATGCCCTGCCCATCTCAAACGTCTGGATTCAATGTTCCTAATTATGTCAGGTGAAGAATACAATGCGTGCAGTTCTGTATTGTGTAATGAAATGAAAAATTATTAAAACAATAGCTTAATACACTATCATTTCAACATAGTAAAATAATAAGGCTGATACTTGTCAATGCCATATTAGGTGTATTTTCTACAGATAGAAAATAACATGCAAATCAAGCTGTCAGGTATAACTCCCTGTAAAATTGGTTTGAATAATTTCGAGGGAAAAATTGTTCCGGGGTCGGGCATCGAACCCGGGACCTTTGTAAACGTACCAACGCTCTACCAACTGAGTTACCCGGGAACTCTACCAGACACTGATCCAATTTTTCCTTCCAAAGGTCCCGGGTTCGATGCCCGGCTCCGGAACAATTTTTCTCTCAAAATTATTCAAATCAACTTCACAGGGAGTTATAATTACCTGAAAGCTTGATTTGCATAATACACGTCCCTGTTCGTTAACAGAAAAGCACAATTTAAGTCACACAGAATTAGTGTGCAATCAATGTTGGTTGCTTGACGGTTGTCAGCCCACTTTGAGGTATGTGGATATAGAGGGAAAAATTGGATCGGTGTCTGGTAGAGTTCCCAGGTAGCTCAGTTGGTAGAGCATTGGTACGTTTAACCAAAGGTCTCGGGTTCGATCCCAGGCCCCGGAACAATTTTTCCCTCGAAATTATTCAGAAAATAACATGTAGTCAATGATATTGTGACGAAACTGAATAGTTGGAACACGAAATAGGAAAAAATGTAGCAAACAAGATGAAAAAAAACTTCTGGACAAACATGGATATTTAGTTCTATGCAAAATTTGTGGCAATTTCAAATGAGGAAATTTAATAATAATAATAATAATAATAATAATAATAATAATAATAATAATAATAATAATAATACAGATTTTGAGATAGATAATGCTTGCGTAAAATATTTCAAACATGTCCTCATTGTTTCTGCAGAAGTGGAACGAAGTTTTTCTAGATGTAAGGCTGTGTTTTCTAGCAACATGCAATCATTCTACTTTGAAAATTTGAAAATGTGGTTTGTTATTCACCGCAACAATACTTACATGAAATGAAAAATGATGTAAAACAAAAACGTAATACACTATCATATTAACGTAATGAAATAAAAAGGCTGATACTTGTCAAAGATAGTTGTGTTTCGAAGTCAAAGAAGTGTCTTTCAACCACTCAAATGCTGAGGACTATCCTACCGTGATGATAGTGTGAGTTCAAACGAACGAAAGACACTGCGTTATCTCACCCCAAGTCAAAGTCAGGGGCGCACGAAGCGCACTGGTAGTATAACGGTATATATTTCTCAGCCCTAGTTATGACATAATATTTCAACAGATCAGTTATATCATTTACAAGTCTTACACAGAATAAAATTAATATACGGGGTGAGTAAAAAGTATGGAACAATGCTTGTAACTTTCTTATTTCTAATTTTATGGAGAAACTGTTTATACAAAAGTTGTAGGGTATCAAAGAAGTTAGTATTTTAACATATTTTTAAGTAGTGTGCTTTTCATTTATAAAGAGTTTGCTAATGAGTCTGTTTTTTTAAACGGCACCATGTACTTATTTCTCCATATTTGGATTCTCCAGGTCTCAGTACGTGCCATTTATAAACTATTATTTTGTAAAAAAAAAAAATGCCTCTTTTGTTGGCAATGTATGTGTACTGAATAAAGGAAAATTTTAATGTTTCAGTACAACAATTTGAGGAGGTTTTGGATTAAACAATTGCAGACAAAAGCCAATTAAAACATGTGATTAAAGCTTATAAAAACAATTTAATAATTTTCCTATTTTTTAATCTTCAAACCTTATAAACTGCTAGGACACTAGTGCAATAGTTTTTAATAAATATATTAATCGATTCTTATTTGAAAGTCAAATAAAATAAATTAGCATGAACAATTGCCACTGTTAGGACATTCATAAAGATTTTTTTATATGCAATGTTTACTAATTTAAAGAGTAATAATACTGAAAATATAATGTTGTTTTATTTTATTTGAAAAACTTGTAAATTCTCTATAAGCGCTAACAGTCATCATATAAATATCGAAATTGCACTAAAAAATTAGTGTCTCCTATTGTTAATCAACAGTTAAAACATGTTAGTTTCTCTAATAATTTAAGGCCTGGGTTGCATTTTATAAGAATTATAAGGCATCCTATACTTTCTAGCAACATTGTACTCTGTAGAAACTAAATTATTTTTATTCCTAAAAATTATCGGCGATGAATCGGTATAAAATGGTGTCGCATTTCGATGCATGTTTGATGGTTTTGTCAGTTTTATAATATTTGAAGTTAATTTTACGAAACAAATTTAAAAGGCTGTATTAAAAGCATTCGTTGTCGACAGCTGTTTCTTTATTGTTATTTTAAGAGCTTACACATATGGGTAGCAATTATTATACTCAACTCAAAACACGTAAAATAATTTTCTTTTTTCTGAAATGTATGTCAGCAACCTTACTTTAGTTCTGTGTATTTTTCGTAATTTAAATTGAATAGAACTGTTCAATGAGTGGAGAAGCAGTGGATGTCGACAATATTCCTTTGTTTTACTGTATCCATTACCTCTCACAATCCCTCATAACACATAAATAAGTATTGTAAAGTACTCGACGTAAGTACTCTTTCTTTGGACCAGAGTAGTATACAAGTCTTTGAATTCTATGTGGTAAATCTATTCTCTATTATTGTATTTGTATTTGTATACTGTACCATTTCTAATGCATGCCCAGTTGAACAGACGAGAAAAAGGCGTGAGAGAAAGTGATAAGAGTGAATAATGGGAAATGTAAAAATATAACATTTTTCTTCAGAGTGTAACCGCAGTGTATAAAGGACTTCTATGTATATACCGCCATAATGCCATTCAATGTCTGACTAGTTACTTGAACGAGGAATATTTTAAAAACCATAGGTATAATATTCTAATTTGATATGCAATAACAACATCGACATTCAGTAGGTTAGAATTTTTGGATTAGAAGTATTCGCTTTTTTACTACTCAAACAGTTTTCTAAATTACTAAATATGAGTAATTCTTTTGATTTGTCATGGTTTCAGCTTATGGTCTTGACATGTTTTAAAATTTACTTTTATTTAATCAAATGTACTGTAAATATGGGGATATTCTAAACTGACACTGCGTTCGATTCATGTGTCGAACAGATAAACTTTTCTAAAGGAATGACCAGAAAATGTGTCGGACTGTCTATATACGTGCTGTCTAAATTCAAAACAAATATAGTGTAATATTTGTAACATATTGTACAGAGAAGTGTATCTGTAGTTGACAGAAATAATCAAAATACACCATAATTAAATTTGAGTACTTACATTCTTATGTTGTTTAATTTGTAATTCTTGTAAACATTTACTATTGTTCATTGTATATTGAGAATAAGTAGCTGTAATAAACAAACATTATTAACAGTGGCATATTGATATGATCCAACTTTTTTCATATTTTCATCAGGATTAAGCAATTACGCTATAGTAAGAACTTCAAATAGATTTGTAATTTGAGTATACAATTATTGCTTAGGGACAAACCGTCCAGGAATTTAGCAGATTAAGGGCTCATAAACACATAATTAAAATTATGAAGGTCTATAAGTTATGTATATTTACATATAATTGAAGTTTCTGGCAAAATTTAACACAATATATTAACACAGTCTAGTAAATACAGTCACGAAGCTCAATACGTTGGTAATATGCATCCATAGATAGTTGCTAACCACTGGGATCGCTACTATTGCCTCATCACATACAATGTTAAACAGTACCAGCACAGTCTGTTGTTCCTAATACCCTCATCAACTCAAGCTTCGTGACTGTATATACTAGGCTGTGATATTAACTTCCCAATCCAGTAAACTGTAGTTATTAATTTTGGGAAATATAATATGCAGTTCTTATTTTGGAAAGAAAATGTAAACCCGAGTTGTTAAAGTACTGGTAATCGGTAGGCCTAAGTGTAAATCTAGTATAAAATACAGCAGCCCACAGTTTGCTCTGTATTTCATCAACTTTTACAGCTATCCATTTGCAATTTTTAGACAGACTAGGGAAGCTCTGTTGAATACCCCCTACAAATTTTAATATTCTATTGAATATATACAAATTAGTAAACTATTTTTCTAATTTCCTCATAAACTAGTGAAGGCATTTGAATGATTTCTTTTACACAACCTACAGATATCATTTAAATTTGGTAGTTAGGATAAATTTTCCTACGGTAGTTTGGGAATGAGATATGACTTCTTTTCATTTGGAAAACTAATGTAATTTTTCCCTCTTCCCCAAATCATACCTCATTCCTAGACTAACATAAAAATTATTCTAGTCAGCGAATAAAAAATGTCCTGCCTCTAGGATTTCGGTAGACTTCGTCGTCGTCGCCGCCGCTGTCATCATCATCATCATCATCATCATCATCATCATCATCATAGCTAGGAAGTTGGTACCAAAACTGTTAAGTTGTGTGAGCTTGGATTATATCTCTGCAGAGTGAAAAGTATTAGAGCGTTTCTCGGTGTCAGTGAAGCAGAACGACTAACATGTCCAACTGGATGGTAACCAAACATGTGCTCTAATCGTTCACAGCCTTAGAACAGGAAAATAATATTTAAAGAAAGTAATAATTTGTAATTGTAAAGTTCGTAAATCTCAATCTAAATTAACTTACCCATATACAGTACATAGAAATAACATATAAATTATACAATTATAATTCTAGTCTCATTATAACAAACAACATTGAACATTTTCATTTTATAAAAAGAAATACTCATTTTAGGTTCAGAAAAAGAAAACAATATTTGTACTCTGAAAATATTCGTTTTACGTCACTAGACGTTACTGGAGCAAATCTGATATATGATACATTATTTATTACTATCATCAGGTGAACAACTACTTTGTGAATCTAATAGTGTATCTCGTATGTTTCACATAATATTAAACCCGTAATTGTTTTCAAGAAATGTTTTCGTTTCTATTGTAATGGCAGCTAGGAAGATTGTATCGTAATTTTGATGCTGAATGAACTTGGACTGTAACACAACTGAATGCATAGCAGCACGAGACGTCAACATTTAACGAAGAATAATCCGCGAAAAAATAAACGTGTTACACACTTCTGTTTGCATACTTATTTAATAAGAGATGAGTTTACTATTTTGGAATCATGCATAATATTCACATTACGTAAATAATACAATAATAACAGAATAGCTCACTTTGTTCAGAACCTAAAATATTAATATAAATCAACAATATTCTTCAAACTATTCACGACTCTACACAGCTCAACAGAATGCCACTCTGCGTTGCTTGTGAACATACTGTGTATCATCTGTAGCGAACGGCAGCATGGTAAGGCGCGAGAGATATCTACGAGTATATTCCTCGCTGTACTCAACTGAAATCTACTGTTTTGGTACGAACTTCCTAGCTCTGATCTTCATCATCATCATCACTACCATTACCACTACCACCACCACCAACACCATCATCATCATTCCACAAGAATACTTGTGAAATATCAAACAAAAAATACATGAGTTTGAATCTCTATAAAGAGGTAGTTGACTTCAGTATGAAATTGTTCAAATATGATTTTTTATTATAGTTGCAAATTTTAAAAATAATACAGAAATCAGAAAAGTGTCTTGGCGCTGCCCGACCTCGAAAAATAGTACCTTGGTACCGCCATGGCTCGTCAGGTCTAAAATACATAATGCATCCCTGATTCTATTTATTAAAATTAAATTACAAGTAGGCTGTATAAAAAACTCATTCCAATTCTTCCACTTGTTTATGGAAAAAAGGTAGGCCTACCCATCTCTGTTTTTCAGTTCTTATTTTTTCACGAAATGTTTTATATTATTTATATGATCACAAGAATATTAAAATTTACAGGATATGTTCAACAGAGTTTCCTTAGTCTGTCTTAAAATTTCAAATGGGTAGCTTTTAAAATTGATGAGATACAGAGAAAGATATGAGCTGCTGTACTTTATTTTATTTTATGCTCGACCATGCCGAATAGTAATTATACACCTGGTAGCAGCCCTTTAATGGACCTCATTAAAGTACACCTATTCATTAAAGTTCAGGTGTTCCACCAATCAGAAAATACCATTGTAGTAATATGAAAGCGCAAATATCGATTATTCTCGGATATGCAATCGAAAGACAACAATAAATCAATAAATCACCTATATTCGAAATAAAGTCAGTTCTCTTACTATAATAATTAGCGTTAATTGTAAATAATATTCAAATAAATTCAATTTGTCATCTCGTTTTTCAATGTCTAATTCAATTTCAAGGTTATATCAAGATTAATGTTTATTTTACTCTCTAGATTATATCAAGGTCAATGTCAACATTTGTTTCTCGGAAAAAATCAATACTTTTGCGTCTGCGCACATCTCACAATTTACGAGGTAGCCTATTGCACAAGGTCAGTTCCGCTCCTCAGTCAGATAAGAATAACATGAATACTTATGAATAATTTCAAGTTAGAAATATGGTCGAGCATAAAAAGTCGTATGTAACTTGACTGTAATGGTAATTAAGACGCTCGTATGAAAATTATGAAACTCGCTTGCGCTCGTTTCATAAACATACTCGCGTCTTAATTACTACCTTTATAGGCTCGTTGCATAATGTACTATTATAATAGATTTAAACATCCTGGTTACCTTAACAA
Source organism: Periplaneta americana (assembly GCF_040183065.1). Taxonomy (NCBI): domain Eukaryota; kingdom Metazoa; phylum Arthropoda; class Insecta; order Blattodea; family Blattidae; genus Periplaneta; species Periplaneta americana. Next base: position 33,209,032 of record NC_091129.1, read on the forward strand.
CCAATTGAGGACCTAAAATTCTAAATGTGCTAAGTGCCAAAAACAACTCTCTGAGATACTGATGAAAAATACTCTGAGAAATGCATGTTGAGGTACCTACAACACATTCTATTGGCGCACGAATGAGTCACTAACAGTTGAGCTACGACAAAGACAATTTAGTATGATATTCTAATATGAATAAAATGAAATTTTACAAATTTGCACTTAGCACGTTTAGAATGTTACATCTTCAATTCCTGAAGTGACAAAGCTCCATACCTTGGTTCTTCAGTTTATTCGGCCATAGTTTATGTGCTCTGTTTGCTAATTCCTCTCATCCATTAAACCAGCAGTGCGACAGTTTATGATATAGTCAGTCCGACAAGATGAAATCTATGAAGAATTTTAGAGTATATTCGGTGTTACTTCAACATATGAAAATGATTACAGTAAAGAATTTCTCGGTTCAGTAAAATATGGTTGTTAGAAATGCTTACTCAAATAACGCGAAAAGTTAAAAAGTGTTCTATGATAAACGAGTACTTATTTCATACTGTTACACTACGCCGGAAGTAACTCGGTTTATAATTGTTAATAATAATTGTTGCCAATTAATAATACGATACTAGGAAGAATTAGCTACTTTCTTTCTCTTTGTCCACATTGTTGTTTGTGTAGTAGTAAATTTCCTAGAGATGATTTCATCTGTTCATATATGGATGTTGGAAACAAATCTATGCTCCTGCTTCTTTCTGTGCATTTAAAACAAAGAGACGAAAAATATGTTTGCCTCTTGAAATGTCAACAATTTGTTAAATCCATTAAACCCAACTTCCTTTCCGACCACAATAACAAGAGAAAATCCACTGTTTGGAAAGACAAACACCAATGTACGTATTTTTATCTATTCCATCCCATCCCTAAGGCTGAAAGTTGCGAATTATTTTGCAAACATATTATGCAAAAATACGTGTACATTATTTTACAATTAAAAACAATCTTGTATTGTTTACAGTTTCTTCAATCATTTGCCTCTCTCACCCCAAGCAGTATTGCACTTGGATGGTAACAAAGCACCATGAAGTAAGTGATATTTAATTAATATTTCTAGTCATTGCAGCATATTTGTAATGTAATCTTCTTATCATGTGCCCACGTGTATAGTTATGTACAAACTATTCATGTTACTTCATAGAAAAAAGCGAAAAAGTCGTTTTATTAGATAGATAGATAGATAGATAGATAGATAGATAGATAGATAGATAGATAGATAGATAGATAGATAGATAGATAGATAGATAGATAGATAGATGGATGGGTGGGTGGGTGGGTGGGTGGGTGGGTGGGTGGGTGGGTGGGTGGGTGGGTGGGTGGGTGGGTGGGTGGGTGGATGGATGGATGGATGGATGGATGGATAGATAGATAGATAGATAGATAGATAGATAGATAGATAGATAGATAGATAGATAGATAGATAGATAGATAGATAGATAGATAGATAGATAGATAGATAGATAGATAGATAGATAGATAGACAGACAGACAGACAGACAGACAGACAGACAGACAGACAGACAGACAGATAGATGGGTGGATATTATATATACGGGCTATTCCATCTCAAATCGACCGAAATATAGAGAAAATTGATCTTGCAATTTTTAAATACAATGAAACTTTTTCTGTCCGTAGACAATTATGATATAATGCTTTGTGCAAAGTTTGAGGCATCAGAACTTAATAGTGTTTAAATTAATAATATTTAAATTTATCGTATTTTCATAAAATTAGCAACTTCAGTTTAGTTTAGTAGTAGGTTTATTTTGCCTGGCAGAGTTAAGGCCATGAGGCCTTCTCTTCCACTCAAATTTAAACTGTTGTGGCTCCGAAACCCTTTCATCCATTGATCAAAATCATGGTTTATTTTGATGCTGCGAAGTTAAAGTTTATATTGACATGTAAACAATTTTTCTCACATTTTATGGAAATGGAGAAATTTAGATTTTTCTTCATTAAGACGCCTTTGGCCACGAAAATATATTTTTAAAATATATGGTTAGGTTCCGCATTGAAAGTACAAATAAACATATATTTCTTACTGGTGGGACGTTGATAAGAAAATATAAAATAAGAAAATAAATAGTACGCGCGTGAACTAACGAGCTGACTGTGAGGCGGGAGATAGCCGAGGGAAGCAAGGTCAGTAGACATAAACACGTGATGTGTCGTCTAGCAGTCATGGCTATGCTAACTTTATCACAGGTTTTCATAAACACAGGAGTAAAATGATACCCAACGCTCGCTTACCTTTAGCTCTCGGCCAGTGCTTGCGGTACTGCTCCGTTCAAGTCTAGGCGTGTGAAAATCTATTTAATACCCTCGAAACTTATTGCTGTACCACTAAGCAAACAATCCCGAATCCCTCTTAATAATGCAAGGTTTTTTCTCAATATTTTTTTACATTTTTACAAATGGCCAAAAAGCCTAAAAGCAAGTAAAATCAGATTATCTGTCTCTCTGTGTACAATAAAAATAAGGATTACTTCTTAGCATAACCTACCAAGTGTCAGCTTCAAAATAAGCTCTCGTTCAATGTTCTGCAGTAAATGGTTCCAGAGTTGTGAGCGCTGAAAGAGGCTTGTTTTTATAAAATACGCTAAATTTGTCGCTCAATAATACGAAAACCCTTTGACTTTCGATAGTATATTTTTGAAAATGCACTCCACTCAGCACCTTGTATAAGTAGGGAAAAATTAGAGTATAAAAAAATGCGAGGTTTTTTACTGATTGATTTCATATGGAATAGCCCATACAGATGTTATATTATCATAATTATCTCTTAAATCCAATGCACGGGTCTTCTCACCGTACTTGCTTTCATTTTATTATTACATACCGACAATCGTAACAATACATAGAGTGTGAAAGTGAAATAGCCTTGCAGATTTTCAGAGCGAATAGTTCATGTCATATGTAACAAAAAAAAATATAACACCATATTGGTGGAAAGTCCATAGATTTTTTAGAAAGAAAGCCTTTTTCCCAAAAGTTTACAATCTCTTATTCGGTAACTGTTGCAAATAGAATCGTGATTTTTGTCCATATCGATAGGAAATCTAATAAAGAATAATTTATCCCTCTCGCGTATTTCAATAGCGTGGACTGTTTTCGTGTAAATTTAATTTCAAAACCTCTAATTACAAACCACTGCACAATGTGAGCAAGTGGCAACTTCTAGGCAGAAAGCAGCTCACCTACCGACGCACACAGAGTTTATTGACCTCTTACATCTGGATCACGAGTAGAGTGCGTTAGCAGCGATGTTGCCTGACTGCTGAAAATTCAAACTTAATTTTCTAATTAACCGTGCATTTAATCACAAAACGTAATATAGCTTTTCTATTCATTTTAAGTGTACCCTATCAATCTGCAACGTTATTTCACTTCCACCTTGTTATATACAGAGTATTTCCGAGGTGCTGTTGCAAACTTTCAGGGATGATGGCGAAGGGCACATGTATCAATTTGAGATAGGTCCGGAAATGACCGAGTCGAAAATAGTTGTGTGGAAATGAAACAATTTTATTCCCCTGTACACCTTATTTATGTGTATTTATCTGTACATCTTACACATACTGTATTCATCTGACTTTGTTTACGTTGTCTACTTACAGTATTCCATTCAATGCGCTGTCTGAGGGATGGGAACAGGAAACTACACTATAGCAATGCAGATAGCGTAATGTGTAACGGACATGGTCGGTCCTGATATGCACGTCTGTAGACAGCAGTGTATATGTACAAGTTGCAGTGTCCAGTCGATCAGTCCTAGTGAAATGGAGGAGTACAAGAGAGCGGAATAAGCAGACCTGATTTTCGAATACGGATGAGCCAATGAGAACAGTAGACAAGCTCACAGATTGTATCGGTACAAGTACCCACGTAGGAGACATTCGGCCCATACCATCTTTCCACGACTGTTCCAAAGGTTAAAGGAAGGAGGGCACGTGGTGCCAAATTACAATTCCATTTCCACACAACTATTTTTGCTTATAACTTTCGACTCAGTCATTTCTGGACCATGTTTCCTTATCTCAAATTGATACATGTGTCCTTCGGCATCATCCCTGAAAGTCTGTAACACCACCTCGGAAACACCCTGTATATATATATATATATATATATATATATATATATATATATATATATATATATATATATATCCTTAAAACGCAGCCTTTCTTGTTACAGACAGCAACGTTACATGTAATCAGAAAACAAAGTTAGAAAAATGTTGAATATTTCACTTAAAAGAACAGCAGTGGCAAAAAATGTGGGATGGTTTTTACCTCCTTGTATTCAAGTCAGTGCATTCAAAATTAGTGAGGAAATAGGTTTTTAAGTGTAAAGAATTTATGGCATAACGATAATTTCTCTATGATGCTTCTGATACAAAAATGCTGGTAGAAAATGGGCAATTCAGTAGAATCAGTTTACAAGGGACCGAGAAAATCAACCAAAATCGATAGATTACTAGAGCTCTCATGTAGGAGTCAAAGAAACATTTAACAGTGAGAACAATAGATCTTCCGATTCGGATAGCAGACGCTATTACTTATCAATAGTGTAATAGAGTTTATTTTGTAGAGACAGAAATATTTATCACAATTTATTACAACAATTCCTTCTGCTAGAAAGGAAAGAATGTTGACAGCTAGCTTATTCGATTCCTACAGTCTAGGAATGGCTCATGTATGGTAGAAATCGAGAGACCTTTTGTTCTTGTGTACTTTTATATTTACAGTAACATGATGGAAGTCCACCGCTTTGGAGTAACGGTTAGCATGCCTGATCGTGAAACGAGCGGGATCGGGTTCAAATCCTGGTTGAGACAAGTTATCTGGTTGAGGTTTTTTCCTGGATTTTTCCTCAACACATTAAGAGCAAATGCTGGGTAACTTTCGGCGCTGGACCCTGGATTCGCTGACATCACCTTCATCTCATTCAAACGTTAGATAACCACAGCAGTTGATAAAGCGTGGTAAAACGATCAATTAAAAAAATATGAAGAAAATCGTGCCTGAGTTTTATTGAACAATATTTTATGGAGATCATTTTATAAGAATTTCTTTTAAATTGACTGCATGCAACTTTAAGCAGAAGCAAGGTGTTCTCCTTCATTTTTATGAACTTTTAAGACTTTGGAATGTGGCTAAATTGATAATTTCAATTTTAAAAACAACTGGTGACTTTCACACAATTTTTATCTTATCCTTTGGAAAAAATTGGAGAAAATATTGTTACGAACTTGCTGTTTATTTTGACATTCTTCTTTGAATTATTCACATTATGTTAACTAGGCATAATATTACTTACTTACGGCTTTTAAAGAACCCGGAGATTCATTGTCGCTCTCACATAAGCCCGCTATTGGTCCCTATCCTGTGCAAGATTAATCCAGTCTCTACCATCATATTCCACCTCCCTCAAATCCACTTTAATATTATCCTCTCATCTACGTCTCGGCCTCCCCAAAAATATTTTTCCCTTCGGCCTCCCAACTAACACTCTAAATTAAATTTCTAAATTCGCCCATACGTGCTACATGCCCTGCCCATCTCAAACTTCTGGATTTAATGTTTCTAATTATGTCAGGTAAAAAATACAATGCGTGCAGTTTTGCGTTGTGTAACTATCTCCATTCTCCTGTAACTTCATCCACCTTAGCCCCAAATAATTTCCTCAACACCTTATTCTCGAACACTCTTAATCTCTGTTCCTCTCTCGAAGTGAGAGTCCAAATTTCACAACCATGTAGAACAACCGGTAATAAACTGTTCTATAAATTCTAACTTTCAGTTTTTTTGAGAGCAGACTGGATTACAAAGCTTCTCAGCCGAATAATAACAGGCATTTCCCATATTTATTCCGAGTTTAATTTCATCCCGAGTGCCATTTATATTTTGTAGCTCCAAGATATTTCAATTTTTCCACCTCTTCAAGCGATAAATTTTCAATTTTGATATTTCAATTTCGGGCAAATTTCTGGTCACGAGACATAATCATATACTTTGTCTTTTTGGGATTTACTTCCAAACCTATCTCTTTACTAGCTAAAATAAAATTCCCGTGTTTTCCCTAATCGTCTGTGGGTTTTTTCCTAATATAGTCACGTCATCCGCATAGGAATGCAGCTGATGTAACCCGTTCAATTCCAAACCCTCTCTGTTATCCTGGACTTTTCTAATGACATACTCTAGAGCAGTGATGTCAAAGCAAGCGCATTTTTCTGACCTTGACGTCGCGCGCGGGCATCAAGCGCTGGTTATGGAAGGAGGAATAAGCAGCCTGTTGGATTAAGAAAACAGTGGTGCATAAACTTCAAACTGAACGTTAAATTTTACATAGTTATTTTTATATGGCTTATTTCTGTTTGATATTATCTATATTGGCTTTAAAACAAAAGTACTAACACCAATTTCTTAACATTTCAGTTGTGTTTTAAACGTTAATAACATAATGAAGAGTTATGAAGGAATATTCACATAAATTCCATAGTACTGTAGTATTAAGTGTATGAATCACATCATTCATAAAGAAAGTGATATTCCAAAAAAATTAGATTGAGTATGACATGGCAAGTTGAAATTGATGTTGATGGTATCTTTAGCCTTATAAAAGTAATCAATGAACTAATCAAAACAGTATTACAATACGAAGCAAAGTTACCTAGGTACTGTTTATGTTTTAAGTATAACTAATAATCCATAACAAAACTCTTATCGCATTATGCTTTTAGGGTAATATTGGTGAGCAACTTCCTATCATCAGAATATTAAATTATTTTCTTGAAATCTGCTGAAGCTATAGAGCTGACATTTTTACAACACATGGGCACATATCTTTTGCTTATGATGTAACAGTAGTTGCTTTTTTAATTTATTTCCTTACAAACATTTTCCATGCGAATATTTTCAAAATTTGTAATGCACTATCTTCAGTAATACGTATTTACGGTATATTAGATTTGCGAAAACATTTTTCACTACCTGTAAGACTACTAAATAAATAGGCCTATATCTGAAAAGTTCACTTTTCTATAAAAAAAAAAAGTTGAGAAAATATTCCTTTTGAATAAAAGAAAAACAGAGTTGTGAAAAATGAGCATTAAAATTAAAACTTATAATGACAAATCTAAAAATAAACACGGATACAGTTTTAATAAGTTCTCTTCCCTTTATCCATTGAATCAATGCTGGCCATCCCTGTATATAGCTCGACCAAGCGGCATATACTATCTCTTTCATCTGTCTCTTTCCTTTCCGTTGTAAAGCGCTCAGGTTCTCCTGAGCTCTAAAGCGCGCGCTTGCTCCTCTCGGCATCAGTTGACATGACTGCTCTAGAGCGAAGTGAAAAAGTATAGATGTCAGTGCATCTCCTTGCTTTAGCCCGCAGTGAACTAGAAAAGCATCCAACAGAAACTGGCCTATACGGACTCTGCTCTAAGTTTAACTGAGACACATTTTAATTAATCGAACTAATTTCTTGTCTACATACATGTCTACATAATTTTAATTACATAAAGAAAATAATTTGCCAATAAAAGAGAACGAAAGGACTGTTACAGAAAATTCGACACGTATTTTCGTATAATAGCGATTATTTTATTTTGAATATAACCTTCTACAATAAACTGTATTCTCTGCATTACCTTTTATTAATTAGCATTAAATTGAAATTATTACGGTTATTTGGCGTGCTATTTTTTTGTGATGAATTTAATGATTTCCGTGCACATAGCACATTCTTAATTTCTCGAGTTTTACATTTTGATTTCTTAGTTCGCTTAACCTCCCCTTCTGCGGGTAAGGGAGGGAGATTCATTTGATCGTTCACTAGACATCTCACAAACGCGGAACCTCCGTGGCCATGGGATCAGCATGTCGCAACATCAAAGCAGAGATATCACATGACAACGGACTAACACGCCGTCTCTTGTATTCCATTATTCATGCTGAGAATCGAACATCGGACAGCTTTATTGGGAAGCGCACACGCTAGACTCTTGTACCACTCTTTGACTTAAATTCACCACAGTGATAAAAGTACTATTATAGTTATTTATGCAACAAGTGGATAATCTTGATGATTATGGCATGAGTGATTTTTTTTTTAATAGTCGATGCAGAGTCTATTCAAGAACCTTTAATTTTCTGAGAATATCCAATGTAAATTTGGGAATTGTTCCTCGCGCACCAAACATAAGCCCAATGGTATTCCAATCTTGAATATTATATTTATGATTGAGATCATCACAGTCAATAGCGCGCTTCTCTTCATGCACTTGCTTTGGTTGATATTAAATTTAACATTGAACGTAAGAATGTTGTCTACCATTGCTACGCGAGCCACAACCCTCTCGTACTACTGACCTTGACAGTGATTTATTTCGGAAACTAGTGCATGAAAATTTACGAGACAAAAATATTTATAATTAAACAACATGTGAACTTTCACTTGAGCTTGAATTCTTCAATCAGCTCTAACAGGAAGTAGGGTCAGTGGCGTATCACTTTAAAATTTCAAATGGGAGTCAGGGCCAAATAGGGTACCATTTGATAGAGCTTTTCAAAACAAACAACTTTCATACGAAACGCTTCTATTAATTCCTACTCTGCCAGTCACTTGACTATGCCGAAGTATTAGGAGTCACTGACAGTGTTAGAAGAAGAGTACAGATGTGTGCTGCTCAGAACGGCAGATAGTTTGAAAATTTATAAAAAATTAATGGAATTGTCCAGTCTTTCAGTAACATGTCAACATTAATTGTCTTGCTTACATTTTCGTCTTGTAACATTTCTCAGTATTGAGGACATTCTTTTTGTACGTTTTCTCATTGAAAGAGTAGGAATTGGTCAAAACGCTTCCTATGAAAGTTGTTTGCATTGAAGAGCTCTGTCAAATGGTACCTTATTTGACTCCGACTCCCATTTGAAATTTTAAAGTGATAAGCCACTGAGCCTACTTCCTGTTAGAGCCGATTGATGAAATCAAGCTCAAATGAAATTTCACATGCGGTTTAGTTATAAATATTTTTGTCTCGAAAATTTTCATGTTCTAGTTTCCGAAATAAATTACTTACGGTTGGTCCGAATCACCCATTTCCTTTTCGTACGTTTTTCATTGAAAGAGTAGGAATTAATAAAAACGATTCCTATGAAAGTTGTTTGTTTTGAAGAGCTCTATCAAATGGTACCCTATTTGACCCCGACTCCCATTTGAAATTTTAAAGTGATACGCCACTGACTGTTAGACTACTTCCTGTTAGAGCTGATTGATGAAATCAAGCTCAAGTGAAAGTTCACATGTGGTTTAGTTATAAATGTCTCGAAAATTTTCATGCACTAGTTACCGAAATAAATTACTGTTACGGGTGGTCTGAATCACCTTGTATATATATATATATATATATATATATATATATATATATATATATATCGAAGCTTGAGTTTACGAGGGTACTGTAGTCCCGTCGCTCTAATTTGCGGCAGCCAATCGCGTTGTAGGTCGGCTACATTTAAACGTGTGCGTCTTGTGATTCGCTTATGAAGACGTTATTCATTTCTTAAGGCTTGATAAATACTTAATATAATCGCCAGCCATTTTAGCTCTTTCGCTGGCGTTCGCAGAAAGCACACGAAGATGTTATTTGCCGCTCAATTATTTGCTGAATTACAGTGCGTATGATTTATCATCATAGGAGCTACAAGATGATAATGTTTAACGATGTGGCAAATAGATTCCTCGTATGGTAGCCCGGCAACGAAAGAACAAAAATGGCGAACGATACTACCTACCTAGACTTTGTAGAGCCTTCACTTCCTAAGACGTAAGCAAAACTTATATAAAAATATCAGAAAAAATAAAAGTTCGTTGCAATATAATAATTCACTCGATAGGAGATTTTTTACATGACTAGAGGTCCGCAGAAAATGCTTCTTTTTCTGTTATGAGCTTCCTCTGTCATTTTTATCCTCCTGTTCTTCTTGGGAAAGATAAATTAGGTAACTTTCCGTTCCTCTCTCTTTCGCATTTTAAAAGATCCCAAGGGGTCCCAGCGTTGAGGTGAGGAGAGTGGATTTGAGTAATTAGGCTCTGTTATTCACTTAACATTTCGGTACCTGAAAACCATACTATCATAAGTCCTAAAAATTAAATACTCAGGTTATTTGCTTATCCATGAATAAGCAACGATTCTCTTTACATCCATACTATTTTATATTAAACATTTTTTACACAAATCGAGAAAAGCAGGATTACAAGATTTTAAGTTCCTCGTCCTTTAATAACAAACTATATAAAAAGGACATAATATAGTTTGTTCTTACACTAGGGTTTTCTTTATTATCTTCAGTGAATATGAAACAACAGTTTGGCTTGTTTAATTAACTGCTTAACGATATGCACAAGTGCAGTTTTACTACTTTCCTTGTTTAGCAGTAATTATTAGTTCACACTAATTTGTTGCATTATTTTTTTATAAGAATGACAAATTTTATAGCTTAAATTATTATTTGTAATATTTTCAAATGTAGGTACAGTAACTCATTTAAACTACAATTATCAACAGCATTTTAAGCAGTTACTTTCTATTATTATAAGAACGCAAAGGGACTTTAAAGTACGATTCCCCTGTTGTAGTTTTTTGGGCACGTTTTTTGGGCATAAATTATAGCCTTGCCTTTGTTCTCCTTGGCTTACACTTGTTCTCCTTGCCTTACTCCTGTTCTTCTTGCCTTAACATTGTTCTCCTTGTCATCCCTTGTTATCCTTGCATTGCTCTTGTTCCCCTTAACTTAGCCATGTTTCACTTGCCTTACCCTTGTTCTCCTTGTCTTGTCCCTGTTCTTCTTGCCTTACCCTTGTTCTCCTTGTCTTGTCCCTGTTCTTCTTGCCTTACCCTTGTTCTCCTTGTCTTGTCCCTGTTCTTCTTGCCTTACCCTTGTTCTACTTGTCTTGTCCCTGTTCTTCTTGCCTTACCCTTGTTCTCCTTGTCTTGTCCCTGTTCTTCTTGCCTTACCCTTGTTCCCCTTAACTTAGCCATGTTTCACTTGCCTTACCCTTGTTCTCCTTGTCTTGTCCCTGTTCTTCTTGCCTTACCCTTGTTCTCCTTGTCTTGTCCCTGTTCTTCTTGCCTTACCCTTGTTCTACTTGTCTTGTCCCTGTTCTTCTTGCCTTACCCTTGTTCTCCTTGTCTTGTCCCTGTTCTTCTTGCCTTACCCTTGTTCTCCTTGTCTTGTCCCTGTTCTTCTTGCCTTACCCTTATTCTCCTTGTCTTGTCCCTGTTCTTCTTGCCTTACCCTTGTTCTCCTTGTCTTGTCCCTGTTCTTCTTCTTGCCTTACCCTTGTTCTCCTTGTCTTGTCCCTGTTCTTCTTGCCTTACCCTTGTTCTCCTTGTCTTGTCCCTGTTCTTCTTGCCTTACCCTTGTTCTCCTTGTCTTGTCCCTGTTCTTCTTGCCTTACCCTTGTTCTCCTTGCCTTGTCCCTGTTCTTCTTGCCTTACCCTTGTTCTACTTGTCTTGTCCCTGTTCTTCTTGCCTTACCCTTGTTCTCCTTGTCTTGTCCCTGTTCTTCTTGCCTTACCCTTGTTCTCCTTGTCTTGTCCCTGTTCTTCTTGCCTTACCCTTGTTCTCCTTGTCTTGTCCCTGTTCTTCTTGCCTTACCCTTGTTCTCCTTGCCTTGTCCCTGTTCTTCTTGCCTTACCCTTGTTCTACTTGTCTTGTCCCTGTTCTTCTTGCCTTACCCTTGTTCTCCTTGTCTTGTCCCTGTTCTTCTTGCCTTACCCTTGTTCTCCTTGTCTTGTCCCTGTTCTTCTTGCCTTACCCTTGTTCTCCTTGTCTTGTCCCTGTTCTTCTTCTTGCCTTACCCTTGTTCTCCTTGTCTTGTCCCTGTTCTTCTTGCCTTACCCTTGTTCTCCTTGTCTTGTCCCTGTTCTTCTTGCCTTACCCTTGTTCTCCTTGTCTTGTCCCTGTTCTTCTTGCCTTACCCTTGTTCTCCTTGCCTTGTCCCTGTTCTTCTTGCCTTACCCTTGTTCTACTTGTCTTGTCCCTGTTCTTCTTGTCTTACCCTTGTTCTCCTTGTCTTGTCCCTGTTCTTCTTGCCTTACCCTTGTTCTCCTTGCCTTGTCCCTGTTCTTCTTCTTGCCTTATCCTTGTTCTCTTTGTCTTGTCCCTGTTCTTCTTCTTGCCTTACCCTTGTTCTCCTTGTCTTGTCCCTGTTCTTCTTCTTGCCTTACCCTTGTTCTCCTTGTCTTGTCCCTGTTCTTCTTGCCTTACCCTTGTTCTCCTTGTCTTGTCCCTGTTCTTCTTGCCTTACCATTGTTCTCCTTGTCTTGTCCCTGTTCTTCTTGCCTTACCCTTGTTCTACTTGTCTTGTCCCTGTTCTTCTTGCCTTACCCTTGTTCTCCTTGTCTTGTCCCTGTTCTTCTTGCCTTACCCTTGTTCTCCTTGTCTTGTCCCTGTTCTTCTTGCCTTACCCTTATTCTCCTTGTCTTGTCCCTGTTCTTCTTGCCTTACCCTTGTTCTCCTTATCTTGTCCCTGTTCTTCTTCTTGCCTTACCCTTGTTCTCGTTGTCTTGTCCCTGTTCTTCTTGCCTTACCCTTGTTCTCCTTGCCTTGTCTTTGTTCTCCTTGATATCCCTTGTTCTCCTTGCCATTCCTTGTTTCCTTGCCTTGTTCTTGTTGTCGTTGCCATCCCTTGTTCTCTTTGCCTTCTCCTTGTTCTCTTTGCCTTGTCCTTGTTCTGCTTTCTTTTCCCTTACTTTTTTCTTTTCATTTCCCCTCTCCTTCTCGTTTTTCCTTTGTTTTCTTAGTATTTCCATTTTCTCCTTTTCTCCCCTTCTTCTCGTATTCCATTATATTTGCATTCTCCTTGTCCTTGAATTCTCATCGCATCACTCACACGTAACATGTAGTCTTTAAAAGTAATGATACGAAACATAGTACAGCTACATTGTGCAACATTTCAATATCCCTATTGTGACTTCCGCCTGTTTAATAGAAGCAGAACACGAGGATTGTAGATGTCTGGTTTATAAAAATATACCGAGTTGTTGGCGAATTACAACGATTCCACACTTGACGGGATCTGTAAAGTGGCGTAAAGTTTGATGAGTGAGCCATCAGTTTCCCCTCCAAGATCTGCATTGAAAACAAACACCCATCCATAACCTAGAAGGAATTTCAACTCACGATCTCAATTAGTGTCCTGCAGTTTTCTAACATAAGCGAGGCAACCAAGACACTACAAACTTTGTCTTATTTGATATGAAAAAGTAATCATAAGATCTGTGCTAAATTCCTTAAGAGGTTAAAGAGTGAAGATGTGGGAATGGAAGATAATGAATATTTTTATAACAAGATGGAACAAACACAACAGGCCTCCTCCTGCAGAGCGAACATCGGCGAATATCGAACTTCGCCATACTCGACAAACTTGAACCGAACACAACGCCTCTAATGCATGATGCTAACCTCAACTTCAACGAATGCTAAAGCGGTGGTTTCCAAGAATCATTGATCCGACGCACCGTGCGTGAAATTCTGTCGACGCTTGCGGTATATAGCGTTGACTAGTTTTTATAACACAGCATCATTGCGTCGGTTTTAGTCAATATGGCTAACAATAAGAGAAAAGGGGGAATGTCACTTTCTTGTGAAAATTGAGATAATGGTAAAAAATTGGAAGTTTATGGTTAGACGACAATAAAACATATTGGACATATTGATTACTAGATTAACCACCTTTCAAAATGTATGGTGGTATATATCATTTATAACACACTTCTTGAATAAATTAGTTTTGAATTTCAAATTAGCTCTCCTGAAAATCTTAACATTCTCCTTTTCTTCCCGTAGTCTTCATTGTTATTTCTTTGCTACAACATGAGACACATCCTATAGAGGAAATTCTAATAATAATGTAACTATATAGCCTAAATACTCGTATATTTCCCATAGGCGTATTCATCATTGATTTTTTAACTAGTAAAATTTTGTTATGTTTATTACTCTTTATTTTATTTTATTTTTAGTAGGTTATTTTACGACGCTTTTTCAACATCTTAGGTTATTTAGCATCTGAATCAGATGAAGATGATAATGCCGGTGAAATGAGTTCGGGGTCCAGCATCGAGAGTTACCCAGCATTTGCTCATATTGGATTGAGGGAAAACTCCTGATGAAACCTTAACTAGGCAACTTGCCCCGAACGGGAATCGAACCCGGGCCACCTGGTTTCGCGGCCAGACGCGCTAACCCTTTATTTTATCCATGTTAGCCATACAATTATAGTATTATTGTATTTTAAATCCAGTTATTTACTGTAGAAATAGCAGCGCTAAGTTTACTTTATTGTGTACAGTGAAACCTCTCCTTACGGACACCTCCAAGATACGGACACTCCTCATATATGGACAGATTTTTATGTCCTAACTGAAATAATATATAAATAATGATAAATTTAACTCTCATTTACGAACACTCTCAGACACGGACATGGACAGCTGTTTCACAGTCCTAAAGCTTGCTTTACCTCCTGATTGCGGACAGAACTTGGATTTCAAGATCTAATGTGTTACAAAAATGAAAAAAATTAGTTTTGAGAACTGTACAGAAATTCGTTATCATGAAAGAAAACATTAAGGGTCTCGTAGGCCACCACTAGCCCAGCTGGCTACCCCTTGTTAGTTGGAAGCGGGTGGATAAACAAAGTCACAAAATTTGACCTGTCTGATGGGTCCAAGTTTTCCGCGATCGTGAAATTGTATTCGACACATGATAGGTTAATAGGATTATTCTCACTCAATCAGTTGTCATGTTTCAAGAGACATGGCATAGCTGAAAGTACCCGCGTTGCCCGGATTGTCCTTTTTGCTTGTTTTTTTTTTTTTTTTTTTTTTTTTTTTAATGAAACTTTGCGTGGAAACGAAATTCCGTCTATGCATTACCTGGCGGAATATGCGTGGCTCTTGGAAACCACCGCTTAAAGCCGTTGCATATAAATCGATCGTTATCCGAAACTCCAAACATAGGAAATTAAATTACCGTATTTATAATTGCGAAGTTAAACACTAAGAAAACCAGTTTCAGTGTTTTGACAGTTCAATGAAGAATTGCAGATTTTTACTTAACAATCAAACAAGAAAAAGGATTTAAGATCTCTCCTTGTGCTACATAATCGTATGTGATCTTCTTATCATATCATCAGGATTATGAACTCCGTCTTCCATACGTCCCAACTTAAAGTGAGTTGCATGTAAGCCACTGCCAGAAGCAAAGACCAGAAAAGTCGAAAGACAACCTGCTGGCGTTGGAAAACGATAATTATGTGATGAAACCCATTTACAAGTACTGTTAATCAGACGGAGAATAATCTATCGGCTGCCTGAAAGTCAATACGTAGTTACTGGAACATCAGATGATGATGATGATGATGATGATGATGATGATAATAACAACTTTACGCATTAATAATAGTCTTTGTTAAACACAGGCCTGTTGTAAAAACTTTC
Source organism: Periplaneta americana (assembly GCF_040183065.1). NCBI lineage: Eukaryota > Metazoa > Arthropoda > Insecta > Blattodea > Blattidae > Periplaneta > Periplaneta americana. The sequence goes on from NC_091129.1 coordinate 33,224,585, forward strand.
AAGCAGTAATATCGTATTTTTAACCTCTTCTTCGAACGCTGTCCGCTCATTTAAAAAGTGAACAAATACTCCACCTACCGTCAATTTGTGAACTAACTGGTCTTGCTTGTGTGTACAGCACCAACAAAGCGCACCTCACAAAGAAGCAGCAGCAGCATAATGGATTGGAATTATTTCTGAATGTAATACGTTAATTGACTTTGTTTTCATCACAGTGATCAAAGAACAGTCGATATAATTAAAAATATCAGTGAGCACTCTGCAAATCTGCTAATGGGTGTTGCATTCATCAGAACTCACTTTGACTCTCTCACCTAATTTAATACTAAGGTCTGTGTTTCCAAATCATTTGCTGTTCAAGACACAGAAAAGTATTTACATTCGTACCAGTATATAAATGGTGTTATAATGCTAGATTTTTTGGTGACTGGTGAGAGTGCCTTGTTTCTGCCCTGAGTCACGGACTTAACTAAGAAGAGGGAGATTTGAAATAGTGGTAATATTGAAGTAGTTTTCCTTGGAATACACCACATTTTCTTTCCCATGATTTTACGACATTTTAAAATATTCACGTCACTGACGAAGAGAGTAACGACAAGTTATTACGTCACAATAATTCTAATTCTAATTTATTCACAATTTACATTTGAAATGATACAGTCCACGCCTGTGGAGTAACGGTTAGCACGTCTAGCCGCGAAACCAGGTGGCTCGGGTTCGATTCCCGGTGGGGACAAGTTACCTGGTTGAGGTTTTTTCCGGGGTTTTCCCTCAATTCAATATGAGCAAATGCTGGGTAACTTGCGGTGTTGGACCCCGGACTCATTTCACCGGCATTATCACCTTCATCTCATTCAGACGCTAAATAACCAAAGCTGTTGATAAAGCGTCGTAAAATAACCTACTAAAAAATGATACATATGAATTGATACCCGATATGAGCATATGCTCGTGCTCGGGTACAGTCCAGTAGTCTACATAAATTTTGCAGAGATCAATAATTATATAGATAATAGAAATAATAGTAACAATAATAATAATAATAATAATAATAATAATAATAACCGTGACGGAGATGATACGAAGATAGTAATACAAATAAATTCATTAATAATAATAATAATAATAATAATAATAATAATAATAGTAATAAAACGAAAATATTTACAATAATAAAATAAATTCTATGACAGATAAAATAAAATATAAAACCACTTAGCGAGAGTTAACACAATTTAAATAAGCATATAATAGCCAGGAAAAAAAATTACGAACTCGAAAATCAACAGTAAAGTTCGTTGTAACGCAGACGACAGCAACCGCCGTATTGACATTGTGTTGTGCATTATTGGTAGAAGGGGGGAGCCGAAGATCTACGTAACTGCCGTTCTCTTTGAATCTTCTCATACAGTCATAGGAAGTTAATGCTGAAAAACAAAACGTCTACGAGTCAAACTGTTCATTATTACCAGGATAAATACAAATAATACTGAAATATATTAATCAAGTTTCAGTTATAGACCTCCCCTTTTGTGCAAGAGGCATTATATCAAAATATTTTATGAATGGCGGGGAAACTATACATTTTAAGAACTCTCTAGTGACAGAGATAGTGACAAGTTCAATCAAGTGTATCTATGGCGATGCTAAGAAATCATTTATTGGAAATATACACCATTATTAATTAAGAAAATGATCTATTTATATTTATTACAATGTTTTATCTTACAGGCTACATGGATCAGATAAATACAATAAATATTAGTAACATATAATGCTAGTAACACTTAAAATAATAAAAAAATTAACAAATAAATAGAAGCGTAAAGGCGAAATCTATAGGAATTTTCTCGGGAAATATGAATGAAACAAAAAATTCAGTAAAAACGCATGACAGTTCTGAGTCAGTCAGTGTGAACCGGACTATGAGAGTTGCCTACCTGCCAGTCTGTCTGTCTTCATATAAGTAATGTCATTAATTTCGAGGTGTTATTCTTTGAGATAGGGATAGGAGCTTATTCGAAAATAACCAGTTATTTAAAAATTAATTTAACCTGAAGGCAGTAAACCGATCAAAAATAACCGGTTAACCAGTTATTATTTTTTAACAGTCTAAAGTCAGCAAAATTAGTCAAGAAAACAAAATTAAAGGTTCCTTGCAATAGAAATAAAAGAACAACTTGCAAATCGACTGGAAACCAACGAGAAGATATTTATAAGAACGGCATTAGATGCTGAAGATCATCAATGATATCCCTAAACTAAATACACAAAATAATGAGAGGTTATCAAATTGCAATTACTTATTATCAATTGAAGGTCCACTGCAAGAATGATGCATGTCATTTGGAATACATTTTGCAAGAGAAGCAATTGAAAGTTTGAAATGCTTAGCGCTCAAAGCTTAACTGTGATTTTCCGATCATTACTGGATAATGACCAGGCTTCGAGACTTCGGACCCAATAGAGCAGTTCGGTGGGAAATCCGCATAACGGCGTACTGAGTATTGTGGTAAAGCGTACAGTGGGTGGGGGTGCTGTAGAATGAATGCCAACAGATACGCAAAGGAAAACGCTCTGGATTTGAAAGTTCTGACGAATAATTTGGTTTTCATACAAACTGTGTCTGAAACTATTACACGGTTAGAGAAGTCAGAGCAAGAGATGCCGGAAGCCCTCAGATTAATTTAGAAAATGATGCAGAGAATTAATGAGACATCAAGTACACCGGTTACTGAATGTGTAAAACAGAAGTGGAAATCAATGTTATGTAAAAATAACGGATATGGAACATTGTGTAACATAAACAGCAAATTAATGGACATAGAGTCACCCGAGAATAAAGGACTGTCTCTTAGAGACTGCAATGATGTTAGGTTTTTTCGTTTTGCTTCTTTCACGTCATGCGACGTAGAGCTCAGCTTTCTACAGTACAAACTTTGGCAGATAACCGAAAAAGATTTACGTTTGTGACACTGAGAATGTATCTTGTAGTAGGTACATTGCAGTTCGGTACTGTAACTACAATTCCTAAAGACGACCAATAGGATAAATGAAAAAATAAAAATTGCTACATGCTTATTTCCACCATTAACACTGTGTATAATTAAACACAAATGCTTATAAAAAGACAGGAGAATAAATGCTTTTCACATTTTTTTGACATTAACATTGTGTTATGTATATTTACTTTCAGAATGTACATATGTGTGTTTCCCCATACTACCGTACTCTACTCTAAATAGCAACGTTGTTACCTCAACACATCTTTATCTACCTGCAGCGAGTCAACAACCTATAGTGCATGCACAGTAAACTTATTGTATCGGGTTCAAAGTCTCGAAGCCTGACAATGACTATCAGTGTTAATGCCATATAACTCTCTATGTATATTTTACATGTCTTAAGCTATGCATTGATAGTCTTGGTTCATTTTCGACAAGAAAGTGACATCCATCATTCTTGCAGTGGACTCTTCAATTGATAATTACTTCATTCCCGTTTGAAATTACAGGTAAGATAAATAAAAAATAACCAAAATTGCATAATTTTTGCAATAGGCCTAATAATCTTGATTGTGATACGACGAGAAGTATAGGCTCTTCTCCTGTAACCAATAAAATATACTGAAGTAAAAGTTTCTCACCGTATGAACAGAAAACATCTACGACAATACTAATTTCTGAACTCCATCTGTGAAAATGATCGCTATTGTGGAGCTACAGACCTGATAGGGCAATGATGTAAAATATCAATGACCTAAGCCATTAAAAAAAGTTTCTCGCCGTTTGAAATGCTCCAATACCCGCATATATATTATAAGCCAATAATAGAAAGTCTGCGATTAAGATAGGCATATATTATTGATATTGATTAGAAGTAGAATTTCATTTTTCCATCTATGGACAGATGAAGTAAGTAAAGTTGTAACCCATACCCCATCTAGGAATGGCCAACGAGACAATTTGTATACGGAGTTGATTACATAGGGCACAAAATAATAAAAAGAAACGATTTTCGACTGACATTAAATTTGAAATAAACTAAAAATACATTTGATTCGGTGTATGTTTCAAAAAATATACCGGTCATTCGGTTATTGAGGAAAATAACCGGTTATCAGGTTAAACCGGTAAACAAAAATAACCGGTAATTAACCTGTTCACAGCATGAAAATAATCGGTTATCAATAACCGGTTATTTTTACAGATCCCTATTTTGAGATATTTCAAACCAGAAAATTGAATACAATTTTCTTCGTTTTTGCTTCCTTTTCGAGGTAAAAATGGTTTCATATAAAACATTTCAAGGCATGTTTTGGGAAAACCTTTGACTGAATTCCCAATATGCTCAGTGAATTTAAGACAGCATTATGTTATAATAATAAATTATTTAAAGAATTGTAATTTTGTTTTTTAAATGTGCAGAAATTTGATCCGAACAAATGTAACTTTTCGTTCGTTGCATTTGTTCGGATAAAATTTCTCCACATTTAAAGGACAAAATTTATATTCTTTCAATCATTTAATACCTTAAAACACTGTCCTCTTAAATTTAATTACCAGTGGCTTTACCAAAATACGCTATGAAATATTTAACATAAAACAATTTCTATCTTGAAAATAAAGCAAAAACGAGCAAAATTATATTAAGCTTTTTTGTTTGAAATATCTCAAAGAATAACTCCTTGAAATTAATGACAATAGGCCTACTTACAGTTGACCCTGAATTGTAACTGTTCTAGAATCATTCTCTGTTTATATGTCTCCATCTGTCTGTCTCCGTTATGTCTCTTTTATTTTATGAATGCCTGGCTCTATTTCTTTGTCTTTCTGTTTATGCATACATGTAGTTCTCTCTCTCTTTATGAGATTATGTTTTTAAAAATAACGCATAAATTATTATAATTAAAATTGAATGACGAAATTTTTAACAAAAAGCTGAGACTCGTCCAGTGTTATATTTTGAAAGAAATATTTTTAAGAAATAAAATATTTGCCGTCTTTTGTTGTGACAATTTTGACGTCATCGAGAACATTTTTAATGACACTGTATAGATTTTTGTCATCTGAAAGAGCAGCTTCACAACAGTCATTTATTTACTGCGAATGCACAATGATCTCCCGTCCACTGCCACATGGCAACTGAAATGGCAATGCCTAAGAAACAGTATGGCGGTATCACAGTCTTACCAACTTCAAGTATAATTATGCGATAATCGATTCAAAATCTCCCGTTCCCGCGCGCCTCACTACACATTAAAGGCTGGCTCACAATAAACCGGGAACGGAAACGACAACGAAAACGAGAACGGAAATAATGTTAAAATAAATTTATTTCCGTTGCAGTTCTCGTTGTCATTTCCGTTCCCGGTTTATTGTGGACCAGCCTTAAGACGAATGTTGTCTCTGATGACTAGGGGCCGTATTCATAGACATTCTTAGCCCGGGCTTCCGGTGGATGATCAGCGAACTAACGTTTTTCGTATTCATAAACCAGTGTTAGCGATATGGTATGATATGAATCCTGTACAAATAACCAGTCGATAGCCGCGGCTAGTTAGCACGCTCGTAGCGCGGGCTAGCGAAATGTCTATGAATAGCACCCTTAATGTTTAAGAGCACTCTTGAAGAGTGAGAAAATGAACATATTATGTTACTCTTATTACCAAATTCAATACAGTTTATTACCACAGCCATCACCACTACCGCGTTATCAACTATTGTTATTGATAATGTTTGTGTTAATTAAAATGAATACAGTGCATGGCTTTATGGGACAGCAGTTACTACCTCAATTTTAATAGAAACAAATAGAGACAACACTGGACATAAATTGAATTTTGTATTTATGACAATACAATTCGTGCTCCGAAAGCACATTCAGGACGACAACAGACCAGCTGGCATTCCCTCCCTTTGTACGGAGTAGTTTCCCGAAAGCTAGCACTACAGATTTGCTCTGGGAAATTCTGATTATTTAAGGGGAGACATAGGCAACACCTTGAAGTACTTTTACAAACTGAAAATTAGGTGAAATTCAGGTTTTTTTTCTCATGAATGAATAAATCTATAACCTTGAAATTTTATATGCTGAATATACACTACTCTTGCATTTGTATAGTATTTTCAGATTTAGTGAAGTTATTACCATTACAGGTTATTAGAAATATAAAATAGTACCCGTAACTTATTTTTATTTAAGCGGTTTCGTTGTTAACACAAACCATTTTTGAGATATTTCAGTGAAAATATGAGTAGAATTGTATTTTATACTAGCGAACAAACCTACCTAGATCTATTAGTATAACACATACTTTTCTACAGAGATTTTCCTTAATATAATGTTTTCTCTTCAAACAAATCGATTTGCTATCTTAAATTGTCTCTCCAAACATTCCTATCTTGTGCATCTTCGTCTGATAGATAAAAATTTTGTAAAGAACATTTAACGTTGTGTCTCCAAGTAGTCATTGGTCTTACACGTCGTTTTCTTCCTTCTACTTTCCAGTCGTATATTAGTTTAGGTATCTTCTCCATTCCTATTCGTTGTACGTCATGTCCGTACCATCGTAATCTGCTTTTGTCCACTATTGTAGATGTATCTTCTTGCATCTCCCTTATTGATTTTCTGGATTTCTACATTCTGTTCTGATTTTCTTGACTTTCTTGATTTTCATTGTCAAGGCTTCTGCACCGTATAATACTATGCTTTACAGGATTGAATTTAATATCAACCGTTTCGTTTAATTTGTAATATTTCTACTCTATTGCTTACCAATCACTTTCCCTCCACCACAAATTATTTTTTTAATTTCCATATTTTATGTTTATCCTTTCTCTAAAATTGAACCTAAAATAGCAAAATGTTACTTTACTTTTAAAAGATTATTTTTGACGTAACAAAATTGCAAAAAATTTGACTTGGGCCATCTATGCCCAAGGTTGAGGGTTCGATCCCGGGCCAGGTCGATGGCATTTAAGTGTGCTTAAATGCGACAGGCTCATGTCAGTAGAACTCCTGCGGGACAAAATTCCGGCACATCGGCGACGCTGATATAACCGCGGCAGTTGCGAGCGTCGTTAAATAAAACATAACATTTACATTTTTGTCCCGTTCACTATTCCTTCCAGTGCATCCTTCAGTAGGCAGTTTCTTCTCAACCAGTGACCCAACCAATACATACATACATACATACATACATACGTACATACATACATACATACATACATACATACATACATACATACATACATACATACATGTGCTGCCCATGGGCAGATCTTTCACTGCAAATCCAGCATTCTCCATTATTTCCTATTTTCTGCCTTCCTCTTAGTCTCTGAATATGATCGATATATATTAATGTTGTCAATCATCTGTTATCTTCTTCTGCACCGAATTCTTCTCCCGTTCACTATTCATTCCAGTGCATCCTTCAGTAGGCAGTTTCTTCTCAGCCAGTGACACAACCAATTTCTTTTTCTCTTTCTGATCAGTTTCAGCATCATTCTTTCTTCACTTACTCTTTCTAACACAACTTCATTTCTTATTCTGTCTGTCCACTTTACACTCTCCAGTCTTCTCCATATCCACATTTTAAATACTTCTATTCGTTTCTCTTCATTTCGTCGCAGTGTCTATGTTTCTGCCTCATATAATGCCACACTCCACACAAAGCACTTCACTAGTCTGTTCCTTAGTTCTCTTTCCAGAGATCCGCAGAAGATGCTCCTTTTTCTATTAAAAGCTTCCTTTGCCATTGCTATCCTCCTTTTGACTTCCTGGCTGCAGCTCATGTGACTGCTTACTTTAAAATATAAATTAGAATAAAAATATTTTTAGTGAATATATTTCAAAGATTCTAGTTCATGTAGTTCACACGACATTCAGAAATAAAAATACAAATTAAACACTAAGAAAAAGTGATATTTGTGGAAATTATCAGGAAAACGGCATTGAAAACCACAAAATGCAGCCGCCATTTTGAATTTCTAATTACCCAGAACGATAATAGCTACACTAAATTTGAAACTGATACACAATTATAGAAATGGCGTATATTGAGCCTGTGGAATTTCAAGGTTACAGATATAGTCTTTGCTGAGAGAAAAAAAATAAATTTCACCAATATTTTAGTGCTTAAGAGTACGATACTTAAATCTGTATGTCCTCCCTTAATGCAGACAGGCATTACAGTTTACAAATACTATGAGGCGTCTCTTCAGTATTGGCTTGAATTCATTTCTAGTAAGATAATTAAGTAAAAAATGGAATTTAATCATGCTTGCCGATGAGGTTGTACCCAGGCCAGTGCCAGGGTGTAAAAATTCGTAGGGATGGCAAAATTTTTAGAAAAGGAAGAATCAAGCTAAAAATAAAGTTTCGATGTTGTGCTACTTCGCAAATGGCCGCATAGTAGCATAATATCAAATTGTTGTTACACTCGCCGTCATTTTACAGTGTTAATTGTTTAAGATTTGTATAAGTCAGTTGATGGGGACGCAATTTTTTTATTTTTTATTTTTTTTTTGGCCCATTGGCGTAGTATTACCACAGTCTAGTATATACAATCACGAAGCTTGAGTTGTGAGGGTACTAGGAACAACAGACTGTGCAGGTACTATTTCGCATTGTCTGTGATGAGGCGATAGTAGCGATCCTAGTTGTTAGCAACTATCCATGGATGCATATTTACTACATATTGAACTTCGTGACTGTATATACCAGACTGTGGTATTACCTAAATACGTGTCTTATGCCACACGTAGGCCTAGACCTAACAAAAGACAATGGAAATGCAAAGTAGGCCTACTCTGAAAAAGAGGTCGTTGCTGATTGTGCTGGAAAAAGTTGCGGAGGTCAACAGATGTTAACATTTTCAGCAATAAAACAACGTTGAAGTCAGTTTTGATAATTATTTAAACTAAAAAATTGCATTATTTTAATGTAGTTACAGATTATTTTATTTGCGTCGGCGACTAAATATTTCGATAATATTTTATCACGAATTCAAAGCCAGTAAATGCTGTTATCTGAATATAAGATTCAACAGGTTAGCTTTGCTTTTGTTTTGTCGCTTTCAGAACTTACCATTGTAACGATGTATTGTCACGTAAACTTCCCCGTCTTTATAATAATATCTACGTTTTTATAATTCTTACAATATTTTAAATGCTACATATTTTGTTATACGTTTCAGAGATCTCTCTTTCTTATATATTGCACATTAAATTACATGAAAGCCCATTCTTTTGCACCATTTATTTATCTTATTAGTCACATTAGATTGACGTCGTTAACGGAACGGAAGACTCACTCACTGGCACACAGATAGTGACTCGTTACACTGCATCAGAGAATGAGAGCTGGACTGTAACTCCACCTACCAGAGAAATGTGAACTAACTGACCTGTTAACATTCCGTACACGGTGCACGGATATCTACATTGTAGCAAGTTAACGATAAGATATGCGTGGCATTTAAAATAAATGCTTTAAAATAGAATGAATTTTATCTTTTATCTGTTCAGATATGAGTTGGCTGTGTAAGTTGTTAGGTTCTAATTGGAGATTCTGGTTTTATCCAGTACAAGTTTTAGATAGTAAAGTTCCAATAAATGCTTTAAAATAGAATCAATTTTATCTTTTATCTATTCAGATATGAGTTAGCTGTATAAGTTGTTATGTTATGACTAGAGATGCTGGTTTTATCCAGTACGACAAGTTTTAGATAGTAAAGTTCGAAATTAAGTACTCATCATGCTCAAGAATTTGATTACAACCGTCAAAATAATCTTTCTGAGTTAAATGCGAATTACAAAATGGACAAATTCTCTTATTAGCTGAAGTAACTTGTCAGGTACAACGTTAGGGAAGGAAAATTATAAAATAAAGTTCGAGAATTTTCTAGAGGGTGCGTTCTTACGAAATACATTGTTCTTCCCAGTCTGCTGTATGTCTATGGAGTATACAAGTTCTCAAACTATCAGACATGAACATGCTGAAAGCAGTAGAAATTAGTTTTTTCGAGAAACGGTAGGATAATACACTTTTGCACTAAATGAGTATTTGTGAAATATAAGAAGAGTTTGAAGTAGACTAAAAACACAAAACCTGTCTTGTGAGCAGGGTTGGGCGAGTAAATTACCTATACGTATTTTACATAGCCTATAATTTACATGTAAACTACGTAATATAGAAAACTGTTTTATACAGTACACGGAGTAATAAACTGACTTTTATTGATTTTGACAATCTAAACATCAATTACTTCATTCCTTTTAAGTCCTGATGAGAAAAATGTTTGTTACAGCACAATTTATTATTATTATTTTTTTTTTTTTGTGATTTTGCGCAAACTTCAGAGGAATCAGTCTCCTAAATAGTGGATACAAAATTTTCTCAAGAATAATAGCTCTTAAGTTGGAAGCTTACTACAAAACTCTCATTGGTGGAGAACAAAACGGTTTTCGAAAAGGCAGATCTTGCGCAGATGGATATTTTACTTTTAAGATTTTGATCGAAAAACATAGGGAATTTATTAACGAAACTCACTTGGCTTTTATTGATTACGAAAAAGCTTATGACCGTGTTGACAGAAATAGCTCTTTCAAATTTTGACAAAAGATTCAGTTCCAAACGCGACTATAAGAACAATTTACGAATTATATAACCACAATATTATAAAAATTACAATCGAGTCAGAATATACCGAATGGAAACCGATAAACTGTGGAATTCGTCAAGGATGCCACCTCTAACCACTTTTATTCAATATGTACATCAACTCCATCATCAGACATTGGCGACTAACAATTCATGGAAACATCCCGTTCTTCCGAAATTGTACTCTAGATACATTATTATATTCAGATTATCAGGTTCTTCTTGCTACAAATGAAGACGAGCTGCAATACTCAATATATCATTTGAATGTAATAGCACAAAATTTCAAAATGAAAATTTTCTCAAACAAAACAAAAATTATCGCGTCCCAAGGTAAACAGCCAGTTAGGAGTAAAATTTGCATTGGAACAGGTAAACTTATTTAAATATTTAGGTTTTAATTTGACATATTTACCTGTTACTGATATATCTGAAAATATTCAACATTTTAATGGAGTCTTAAGAATCATCAACCAGGTTTTCACAGCCACGAAAACCCAAAAACAAACCAGGTTAAAAGCATATAAAGTTCTAGCAAGACCTGCCCTCATGTATGGTAGTGAGGCCTGGACTGTCCGAAACTCAGATTTTCAACGCCTAACAACTGCGGAAATGAGATTTCTAAGGAGGACTGCCGGCTACAGCTTGCTTGACCACAAAAGGAATGAACTAATTACGAAAGAATTGGAAATTACACCTATTTATGAACATCTCAACCACTATAGACAAAAATGGCTTAACCATGTCAATAGGATGGACCGTTCCAGAATCCCAAGACAAATTCTCCGCTATATACCACATGGAAGACGATCTTTGGGATGTCCCCTGAAAAGATGGACGGAGACAGTAACAGGCCACTAGGTCTAATACCTGCAAGAACGATGATGATGATACTGTAGTTTTTACATAGATTATACCATTTGTTCATACTTACTTTCATTCACTCTAATACTTAGAAAAATAGCAATGCTGTGCTTACTTTAATTTGTTTGTTGAAAAAACCCGTAACATCCTAACTAATTTATTTTTGGGGGGACTTTATATATATTTTAAAACACAACTAATAGTGAATAAACCTAACATTAACAACTAATATCACTTGTTAACTACATTTTAACAATCAAAATAAAATTAATTAAACTAAACAGTTTTCATCGATTTCCCGAAAGTTTTGTTTTTGTCACGTGGTGGGGTTTTAAAAATAAACGATTCCAGTGATAAAGACCTTTTTACAATACAACAGTTTAAGGTAAATATTATGATTTGAACATAACTCATTAAATGTAATAATTTTCCAAATTTTAAGTGATAAATGACTAATCATCAAAGAGTTTGGAAGTATGGCTGAATAGACTTTTTGTATGTCAGAACATTAATAAACTTATTTTTACAATCTTCGCTTCCACTGGCATTACTATCTTCATTGGTCGTAGGCCATGTGTACAGTTCTGTGTAGAAACCTTTGTCTTCACCCGGTATGAATTACAAAATCTTCTTAAGGTCTCCATTTTTTAACATTAATTGGTAGCCTCGAGTTACATGCTACGTTTGTCGGCAGTTCAAACAGTAAATTTTAATCACAAACTGAACAAACAAAGACTAAAAATAAAAGTTCCTGGAGGTTTTTTACGTAATTTACATATATTACGTTAATTACTCATTATTTACGCGTATGTTACTGTAATGTAAATTACATTTTTTACGCGTAAAGTCCCAACCCTACTTGAGAGTGAACAAAATGACAATGATGAAATAACAATAGTCTACAAAGAGCAGTTTACAGGCTTGAAATGAAGAAAGGCAAATAATTTACCGAATGAGATCGAAACAGAACTGAGATCCAATTGGTAGAGGGTTTGGGATGAATGATAGATTGGTGAAACATGCAAAGAGATAAGGGAATACTACGCTCAACTTCACATTCTTCGTTGAGTTTCGTCGGGTTATGAATTCGGGTCTTCTACGTAAGGAATAAATACTATACTTTACTACTCAACTATCAGAATAGTACTCTAGGTTGACAGGTTTCATTAGGTATGTTCTTTCTCCATTTTATTATTTAATGAAAAGTAATTTCGAGCAATGTAAACATCTGATCACATGGGTTGACTTTGAGAATAGATTTATGTTGTTACGTAGGCAAAATGTTTTGCATCAGGAATCTACATTGTTGTACTCACACTCATACTCCACAAGAACCTCCTTCATTGGATTCGGAAGACTAAGGTGACCATATTTTCAGTCACATGCCTAAAAGTTACGGTTGTCAGATTTTTACCACAATTTTCGGAGACAGATATCGACACATAAGAAAACGTTTAACATTCTTGTTAAATTGTCGTTCACTTACATTGTTTATGCTCGACCATGCCGAAATGTAGTGATTATACACCTGGTAGTAGCCCTTTAATGCACCTCATTAAAATACACCTATTCATTACAGTTCAGTTGTTCAGCTAATGAGAAATCACCATTGTAGCATTATAAAAGTGCAAGTATCGATTATTCTCGGATATGCAATCGAAAGACAACTAGCGAAACGTCACGGAGGCTGGAAATCCAATACTGTCGCAGAAGGTTATGTTCTGTTACTATAATAATTAGCGTTAATTGTAAATAATATTCAAATAAATTCAATTTGTCATCTCGTTTTTCAATTCTAAATCAATTTCCAGGTTATATCAAGATTAATGTTCATGTTATTCTCTAGATTATATCAAGGTCATTGACATTCGTTCCTCGGAAAAAATCAATACTTTCGCGTCTGCGCACATCTCACAATTTAGAAGGTCAGTTCCGCTCCTCACTTAGATAACCATAACATGAATACTTATGAATAATTTCAAGTTAGAAATGTGGTCGCTTGCGCTCGTTTCATAAACAAACATACTCGCGTCTTAATTACTACCATTATAGGCTCGTTGCATAATATACTATTTTACACAATTTAAACAATTAAAGTGCTAGCACTCATTCTATTGTAGTCTAACTACTGTTCTTTTTTTCTTTCACAACAGTGAATTTTTAAGTGTCTTTTCTAGGTCCAAATTTTTTCAGAAAAGTTCTAACAGGTCATGTTGAAGTTGGCACGAACATTTTCCAAATTCGTTTTGGGTTCTTGGGATGTCCGTCCACATCAGGGCTGAAAATTGGCTTCCCGTATGAGCATCTTACCCGTACGGGCAAATGAAATCATATTTGTTCCCTCGCGAGCAGGACTGCCATCCCTCTCCGAGATAACGGATAAGGGGAAAGTAGGCAGTTTGTTTTGTACAGATCAGAGGTGAAGTATGTACTATGCATCTCCATGGATGTCGCAAAGCGGAAACCTGGAACTCAATTTAACACTAGGAAGACAGGACTTAGCGAACACCCTGCGCTGGGATAAACATGTCCTACCCGTAATCAGATGTCTCTTGGATCGGCAACTGGTATTTTTATGTAAAAAATGGATATTCTGCATGGAAGAGACTCTATGATCATCAAATGAGGCGTTTAGTTGCAAAATCAGATACATCACTACAACATAATTTGTCAGTATGAATGAAAAAAGTTTGCAAGGAACCAAGGATTTGCAAGCGATACTATTCTTTCACAAGATGGACCCATGCAGTCACGATGTGGGACCCCTACGTCGGAAAGAGAGGACAGGGAAGACCACGGCTCAGATGGTCTGACATGCTTACCAAAGAGGCGGGGGAACAATGGTCGAGGACAGCAAAGGACAGAATTTTATGGAAAGAACTAGGGAAGGTCATTGTAAATAGATAACGTAATCAGTGTTAGATAAGATAAGATAATAAATGCCTCCCATTGGAGGTAGCCCAGAAGGACTCAGTATACTCTCCTACATGAATTTTACAAAATTAAATGTTTACATAAATTTTGTAGAAAGAAAATTAATATATGAATATGAATATAAAGTGAATTAAAAAAAATTAAACAGAGTGAATATGATGACTCAGAATTTGGCAAGAGCGTTTCAAAACTGAAGTTATGATGTCAGCATTAAGTGTCTGTGGTAGTTCAAAAGTCTTCCTGAAGCTTTCAAAGAACTTGGGAATCACACCACGAGCTCCAATAAGAAGACCAATCACCTCAATATCTTCAAGCTGGTATTTTGCTTTGAAGTAATCAACTGTTGGCAGATAAATGTTGATCTTTTCTTTATTGACATCCTCCGGCTGGCTACTCCCCGTTTCAATCCTTATGGTAGGATCAATTAACTTATATATCCTTTCTTGGTAGTCTGGGAATACGCTATGATGTCAATACGTCAATAGTAAATAGTAAAGTCAGTATTAGTGAAAGTGTAAGATAAGTTTTGTAAATAGTAAAGTCAGTGTTGAGAAAGTGTCAGGTAAATAGTGTAAATAGCAATCAGTGTTTGTCAAAGTGCCGGTATCAGTATAATGTGTGTAGTGCAAGAAAAAAAAATGAACAAAGAACAGAGTGCTGAGACTAGTTAAAGTCCAACAGGGTTATTAACCATGTCACAAAAGTAGTATACACAACAAGCTCGCCTGGATTGGCTCACCAAGCGAGTACACTTGAGCCATCTCTGTTGAGGAAGTTCTAACCCCATCACAGGAGGCCTGTGCCCAACATGGACGTCATGCCTAACATTCATTCATTCATTCATTCATTCATTCATTCATTCATTCATTCATTCACTATTCTTTCATCATACAATCCATGTAATGTATCTGGCTTTGGACCATAACAGTGCTAAAGCAGCTGTAAAATCTTATGAAGATATGAAATATAACATTACCTCATTTTCAAAAAAACAAGTCATGTATCTGATTTTGCAACTACACGTCTCAAATAACAAGTTTAGAATTTTAAACATCAAGTAAAGTCATCTCAGAAAGTTGCTGTTTCGATATACAGGGTTATTCACGAGGATTTACGTCACTTACGGAGCTTATTTCTAAAGACATTTTGAACAAAAAATGTCATATAAACATGTGTCCTAATCTCAATATTTTCAGAGTTACATTAATTTGACTTTGTTTGTAAAATACCAGTATTCTTTGGTTTTAAGGGTGAAAGAGTATTACAGATAAAGAATGAATTATTCAGGAGTATTTTTTCCATAATTAGCTAGTATTCTGAAGCTAAAAATGTGTTGTGAATTCCATAGTTGCTCTGCATAGAGTTTTTTTTTTTTTTTTTTTTTTTTAGATTTTTAACTACAAAATTATATTTTTCTTACGCATTTATTACAACAACTGTTACAAATCGCGCCACTCTTGTAAATTCTTTAAGATTGTACATTAGAATGCATAATTAAACTGTAAAGAATCAAATTCCTAAAGTCGTATTATTTGTAACAATTTTTATGATAAGTGCATAAGAATAATATAATTTTTAGCTAAAAATAAAAAAAAAATCTGTACAAAGCAATTAAGAACACATTTTTAGCTTCAGAATACTAGCCAATTAAAGAAATGATACTCCTGAATAGTTCATTCTGTATCTGTAATATTCTTTTACCCTTAAAACTAAAGAAAAAAGGTATTATACTAACAACTTCATATTAGTGTAACTTTGAAAATAGTAAGATTAAGACATACGTTTATATGACCTTTTTGCTCAGAATGTCTTCGGAAATAAGTGACTGTAAATGCTCGTGAATCACTCTGTATATTAATGTAAAATGACATAAAAGGAAACTTTTCACGTAAATCTCGTACATAATATTATCTTATGTAGGTAATTAACGTATATGTTGGTATACATCTTGAAGAAATATGGCTTTTTATTACTTCAATCCAGTACAGTCAAGTCAAAGGTTTACATAACATGTTGAAACTTACTGTAGATAAGTAAACACATACTTACAAATGGCTTTTAAGAAACCCAGAAGTTCATTGCCGCCCTCACATAAGCCCGCCATCGGTCCCTATCCTGTGCAAGATTAATCCAGTCTCTATCATCATATCCCACCTCCCTCTAATCCATTTTAATATTATTCTCCCATTTATGTCTCGGCCTCCCCAAAGGTCTGATTCCCTCCGGCCTAACAACTAACACTTTGTATGCATTTCTGGATTCTCCCATACGTGCTATATGCCCTGTCCATCTCAAATGTCGTGATTTAATATTCCTAATTATGTCAGGTAAAGAATACAATGCGTGCAGATCTGTGTTGTGTAAATTTCTCCATTCTCCTGTAACTTCATTCCTCTTAGCCCCAAATATTTTCTTAAGAAACTTATTCCCAGACATCCTTAATCTCTGTTTTTCTCTCAAAGTGAGAGTCCTAATTTCACAACCATACAGAACAACTGGTAATATAACTGTTTTATAATAAGTAAATTTATCTTTCCTGAAGTTCAGGTTTTTATTAATTTCGATAACAACATAAGACTCGACTGCAGTTACGTACTAACTTTCAGTTTTGATTATGCAATCATGAAAAGGCGTTGGAATTGCAGTAGCAAAATTTATCGCAGCAATGTGCAAGGATCATTAAACCATAATAATAATTAACGACGAAAATTCAGGGATGTCTTGGGGAAAAATATGTTAAATCCGAAGACATTCCGGGGACGAGTTTTGTCAAGGAACAGAAAGCAAAATTCGGGACTGTCGTCTGGTAACATTAAAAGTGGTTCTGCAAAGTATGGCCTTCGGTTTTTGCTTTCTCCTTAATTATCATACCTATATCTGAACTTCATGCCAAGCAGTAATCAGTTTTAATACAATACAAATTTTTATATGTCTAGACTAATACATACCGAATGCAACTGCAATAAAGAAAATACCGGTTATGTATCAATAATAACATAAATTATAAATTTGGCCATGAAGAGGTTTTGTTAATTATCTTCTAAGGTGGCTTATAAAGCACATACAAAATGTAATTGATTATTATTCTTCAGCTTACTAAGCTACTACATATTTCTGGTTTGGATACATTGTTTTCAGCATCTGCCTCTGTTCAAGAAGGAAGTCGTAGAATTCAACATAGCTACAATCCACATTAGAGTAAAGGGGGTAAAAATCCGAAATTTTTATAATAATAATAATAATAATAATAATAATAATAATAATAATGAAAATAAATAAATAATTTAATTAATCTGGCAGAGCTAAGACAGTAGGCCTTCTCTTCCGCCCAGCCAGACTAATCTAATTGAATACAATTGGTTACACAGTTATTACATTAATATCTAGATCATAAAACAACATGAAAGTAAATAATGAAAGTTGGATAAGTAATGTTATTGTGACAATAATAAACATTGGTAAGAAATAGTTATAATAATAATAATAATAATAATAATAATAATAATAATAATAATAATAATAATAATAATAATAAATAATGAAAGCTGGATAAGTAATGTTAGTGGGACAATAATAAACATTGGTAAGAAATAGTGATGATAATAATAATAATAATAATAATAATAATAATAATGAGATTATATATATATATATATATATATATATATATATATATATATATAACCATTAAACATTGAGAAACCTGAAACAGCTATTATTGTTAACAAGAATTGTTAGAAAAATATTTCGTTAATCTATTCTTAACTTGGTTTGATGTCTGACAGTCCCTGACATTACTCGGTAGGGAATTCCAAAGCCGAGGAACAGCCACAGTGAAAGAAGATGAATATGAGGATGTTCGGTAGGAGGGAATGGAGAATATTGAGGAGTGTTGTGATCGTGTGTCTAGGTTATGATGGGTGGATAAATTTTGAAAACGAGACGCAAGATAAACAGGAGTGGAGAAATGCAATATGTGAAAGAGAAGGGAAAGACAGTGGGTTTTCCTGCGATCTTCTAGACGGAGCCAGGACAACATTTCGAGGGATGGTGTTACGTGATCAGCCCGGCAAATATTGCAGACGAAACGGACGCACATATTATGAACACGTTGCAGTCTCTGCGCCGAAGTAACGCTTAAGTCAGTAAGCAGAATATCACAGTAATCGAAGTGGGGCATTACGAGTGTTTGCACTAACATTTCTTTCATGGAAAAGGGTAGAAAATTCTTTAATCGCCTAAACGAGTGGATTAATGAGAATACTTTTTTGCAAGTTTCTGCAACTTGAATGTTCCAATTTAAACTTTTATCCATATAAATACCTAGATTCTTTACTGTTTCACTGTTTCGGTGCTGTATATTTTAATCGGGGACAAATTTGGTATACCTTATACCAAGGTTTAAGCCACAGTCGCATTTGTCGCATTTTGCTACTCGACTTCCAGAAATGCAACAAACTTTCAATGTAAATGTGCAAAAATGAGAACCACATTGGACTTCAGAAACGAAGATGGTAATAGAGAACATGAAATCAGAGCTCTGTATGAACTAATTTGTTCTGGAGAATCTGAATTAAATGAAATGCTAATGGCATGGGCAATGTTCAATAAGGTATTGAGCAATAGATGTTCAGGAATGGATTTCAAAGAGTTGGTACAATTAATGTAAGTTAATAAGTTAAGTAAACAATTTCTTGTAATCGATTTATACAATTCCATCGGATACTGTAAATAATTATGAGCTAGGAACTGCAGAACTGTAACTCCTGAGAGCATTGCTATACTCCCCTTTCTTACCCCACCCACCTTTTCTACAAGCGCGATCATGACGTTCTAGTTACGCTCGGCTGCATTAACATTCATTCGCGGCGGCAGGTTTACAATACGCTATCAAGAATTACAAATGAACAGATAATAAAATCCCTAGAAACATACCTTTAGAAAGTAAGAGAAAATGAATGAGGGACATAAATGAATTAAAAGACATGTAAAATAAATTTTAAAATGTATGTGCTAATAATGCAAGAAGGTCTAGCTGTGTGTACCTATTACTAGTAAAGCCGATTAAATCCAATTTTTGTGTAAAATAAGTTAAGTACAGTCCCTGACATGTCTTTCCGTGATCTGTATTCTACTAAAGTGAAATAAGTCCGAAATGTTGCTTGCAGGCAACAAACCAATTACTTTAGCCTATGTGAAGAATTTATTGTGATTTTTCGTGCATTCATAAAGTTTTAATTCCTGTTTTTACAAAACTTGTATTACTGGTCTTAACTGGTTTTACTAGTAATAGGACGATAAATAAATTGCACGTTGATAAGTGAGTGATAGCTATATGACCGGATGTCAATGCTGTCATTCAACATTGTAACGCACTCCAGCCAAATAAATAAATAAATAAATAAATAAATAAATAAATAAATAAATAAGTAAATAACTAAATAAGTAAATAAATTAATTAATTAATTAATTAATTAAATATAAATACATAAATAAATACATAAGTAAATAAATAAGTAAGAAAGTAAGAAATTAAGTAAATAAATAAATAAATATGTAAATAAATACATAAGTAAATAAGTAAATATATGAACAAATAAGTAATTAAGTAAATAAGTGGGCCTAAATAAGTAAATAAGTAAGTAAATAAGAAAATAAGTAAGTAAGTAAATAAGTAAACAAACAAACAAGCAAGCAAATAATACGCGTACTGCAGTTTAAAGAGAACTGGAACATGGCAAAATCTATACACGTGAAGGAATACTACTGCCAAAGGAAATAGTAATATGATTATTTTGTTGTTGAAGACGAAAGAATTGCTTGTTTACTGTGTCCCATCCAAGTTATTTCCACTCGTCATTTCAATATTAAACTATATTTCAACAAAGTCCATATTAATAATTATGGAATG
Organism: Periplaneta americana; assembly: GCF_040183065.1. Classification (NCBI taxonomy): domain Eukaryota; kingdom Metazoa; phylum Arthropoda; class Insecta; order Blattodea; family Blattidae; genus Periplaneta; species Periplaneta americana. Next base: position 33,244,962 of record NC_091129.1, read on the forward strand.
CACAAACTTTCGGGTAAGTTCATTATTACTAACTGTATATTGATTATTTATTTATATACTGTAAAATTAAGGACGTCACTCGTTGTCTTCATTTAGAATTGAAATTAATAGTGAATTTCAAGGTTCATTACTTAAATGCAATAAATTTATGTTTCCGTAGGTGATGATGGAAGGAAAGTTTTCGAAAATCTAAAACAGGTTAGGTGCAAACAAATCTCAAAGAAAATACCGACAGGAAATCTAGCATAATTGTAAAACTTGAAACGAGATAACGCTTTATAAAAGCAATTAATTTATTACAATCCTTTTTGAAAATTACATGCCACCACTGATGGAATTCAATCATCCCCAATAGAAGTGGAGTGAAGTTGACGTCATATTTCCCCTTCTTAAGAGTTCTGCAGGCCTGAGCTAGGATTTAGTTGCATGAATCTTGTAAAAACTGGAATTAGAAACCACCTTTCAGTAAAAAAAGTTAGCACTCTGCTAACAATATATCTTGAAGAGCCTACTCGTAAAGAATTCCAATGTTTAGAATACCCATAAAATAACGTATTTTAATGTGATGTAAATTCAGAATTAATTGGTTCTAAACATACTTAGTGTGATGATTTACTTACATATCTAGAGTGTAGTAAGATGGATTGAAAGTAGTAAAACTCTAAGCAACAAATTACATAACTTTTTGTTTCAGCATACTTTATTATTTGATCTTTCTGTAGAACTAATTATAATATTGCACAAGCTTTGCGAAATTTGAACAAACATAATTTTGTATTTGTGCATTTTTGCGACAGTTAATTATTTTATAGCTTAAACCCTGCCTTATACTGTACTTTTCTTTAAATTTTATAAAATCGTGGAAATTGTATTTGTTACATTTATTAGATTTATAGTAATTTAAATTAGACACAACAATTGGGATCTTTATTCCAGCTATTGGGGTGAAGATCCGCGAAACAAGGGGCAGAGATCCCAAAACAAATCAACACTATATTTACTACATAAACTTGCAAAATTTTATTGCTCTAATTGTGCAGAATAAATATTTATATACTGTATAACAAAATACGAATGTCACTATGGAAATTAATGCAAAACATACTGCATTAACTAGCAGAAGTATAATTATGGAACATGCAGATGAAATATTTGCAATTAACTTTATAGAATGTCCACAATGTAAATCAACACAAAAATGCTGCACAAACTTGTAAAACAAATTACTTGAAACAAATTATTAGATTGTAAAATTAAATTAACACCCTGGCATATTCAACAAACGAATTTTCCTGCCTCATAACTTGAACAATTTTCACGACACCAATTCTTCCATTTATTTCATTTCACCCAGTCTCCTACTGGGGGATCCTTATATGTTTCATTGTATCTTGATAGGAAATATCAGTTTCTGCAAATTTTTGTATACTTCATGCATCACAAAGACATCAGCTTGCAATGGATTTGTTTTTTTTTATTTATTTATTTTGCTAATAATTGTAACATAAGATATAATATATACAGAAAAACTTTAGCTCGTCCCTGAAAGAGTAGAACTCGTGCTCAGGGGCGGATTCCTGAATTGAAATTAATAAGTATATAATACAATTTGTTTTATGTCTACTACACAATAAGAATCTATAAATTTAAATTTACAATTTTTCAATTTTTATAAAACCCATACATAACTTTTTTAATTTAATACTAGAACTATTAGAATTGACGAGATTAGGATATTTAAACATAAATTTGTTATATTATAAATTACTACTATGATTAAATACTGTAGCAGTGTTGCATTTTGGTTCAAACAATCTTAAAGAATTCATACCTTTTGTTTCATAACTATGAGAATACAATTCAAAATTATTTCGATTTTTATATATGAATTTTATTAATACAATATAATAAATTTGTCTTATGTTAAGGACATTAAAGTCTAAAAATAATTTTTGAGATGGAAAATCAATAGGTTTATGAAGTCATATTTTAATTATTTTCTTCTGTAATAAATAAATTGGATTAAAATTGGATTTAAATCAGCTACCCCATCCTATAATCCCATACATAATTACCGATTGAAATAAAGTTAAGTATATTGTGCGTAATAAACTTATTCACAAGTAATTCCTCAATAAAACAAAAGAATATATTAATTTTGCCGTTCATTTTTTTTTGTTCCCCTCCCCTCTTTCTCATGCTTTTAGAATCCGTTTTACTCTAGTAATTTCAGCAAAATATATTAGCATTTACATAAAGTAATTGTTCAAAAAACAAATCTAATATCGAAGTTCCATTACTATTTTATGTATTAAAGCAACACACTAAATATTGCATTACGACCCACGAAGCAAAGTTCCGCATTCGCTTAAAGAACTCAAGCAAATGCTGGCATTTGGAAAGAAATTGTGAAATTACGAAGTACGCATGATGTTCGGCATAAAAATGAAATAAAGCACAGATATTTATTTATTACTTGAAGTTATAATTATTGAAAACGCGATTTTCAGAGTTAAATTTTGTTGGCATTTCTTGATTTTCTATGATTGACACTGAAGTATTGTACGAGACGTCTTACCAGATAAGACACTTCCTTACAAAGCATCTTATCAAGAAAAACAACTGTGATTGGTTGATTTTAAGGCTATTCTGAAACGTTATTAGTAGGCTTCGAGACTTCGGACCCAATTGAGAAGTTCAGTGGGAAATCCGCATAACGGCGTACTGAGTATAGTGGTAAAGCGTACAGTGAGTGGGGGTACTGTAGAATGAATGCCAACAAATACGCAAAGGAAAACGCTCTGGATTTGAAGGTTCTGACGAATAATTTGGTTTTCATACAAACCTATTTTCAAACTGTGTCTGAAACTATTACACGATTAGAAAAGTCAGAGCAAGAGATGCCGGAAGCCCTCAAATTAGTTGAGGAAATGACACAGAGAATTAATGGGACACCAAGTACACCGGTTACTAAACGTGTAAAACAGAAGCAGAAATCAATTTTATGTAAAAATAACGGATATGGAACATTGTGTAACATAAACAGCAAATTAGTGGACATAGAGTCACCCGAGAATAAAGGACTGTATATTATAGATTCAATGATGTTAGGTTTTTTCGTTTTGCTCCTATCACGTCATGCGACGTAGAGCGCAGCTTTTCACGGTACAAACTGTGTTTGGCAGATAACTGAAAAAGATTTACGTTTGAGATACTAAAAATGTATCTTGTAGTGCATTGGAATTCGGTACTGTAACTGCACTTCCTAAAGACGACCAATAGGATAAATGAAGAAATTAAAATTGCTATATGCTTATTTACACCATTAACACTGTGTATAATTAAACATAAATGCTTATAAAAGTCACCAGAATAAATGATTTTCACATTCTTTTGACATTGTCACTGTGTAATGTACATTTACTTTCAGAATGTACATATAATGTGTGTTTCCCCATACTACCGTACTCTATTCTAAATAGCAACGTTGTTACCTCAACACATCTCTACCTTTCACTACCTGCAGCGAGTCAAAAACCTATAGTACATGCACAGTAAACTTATTGTATCGGGTCCCAAGTCTCGAAGCCTAGTTATTAGCCAATATCGCAAATTCATTCTATAAGTTGAATAGCATACATAACAAATAAATAACATATATTTGTAAATTTATAGGTGTCTTCTTTAGACTCCATGAATGCGCATGATGGTACAGCTTTTTATAGGTTATTTAACGACGCTGTATGAAATACTAGGTTATTTACCGCTGATGGTACTAGTGATAGTGAGATGGCATTTGATGAATTCGTTGGAAAAAAACTTCGCAAAACCCCAAGCACATAATCGGCCCAATCGGGAACAAAACCCACGTCCGAGGCAGACCCTAATCAGCAGGTAAGTGCTCTAACGCCTGAACTCCGCCGGTGACTCGAGGTAGAGTTCAATGCGATGGAAGGAAGTAGTAATTATTCCTCCATGTCCATGCTTTCATGACCCCGCCACTAGAACGAGGTAGTGCGGTCGGTAACACGCTCCGATAGAATTTTACCCCGGAAAAGACCCTCTATAGCAGGCTGAGTGAGCCCCGGAGTCGTTCCGGAAGTTTGGTGACGAGAAAATTCTCTCCACCACCCGGAATTGAATCTAGGACCTTCCAGTCCGTAAGCAGTTGCTATCTCAATTGGACTGCTCGTCAGCTATATCGTATTACATCAATAAAAGTTTTTTTTTTTTTTTTTTTTTTTTTTTTTTTTTTTTTTTTTTTTTTTGCAATGGCATAACCCGTAGAGGAGATGATAGAAATATGGACTAGGAGTGGTAATATGGGCTACCTCGTTTTTTACTATATATGGCGTTGTTACCTAACGGAAAAGCTCTAAAAGTACATCTCTTGTCCATCAGTCTGCGTGCACAAATATACAAACCAGTTGCCTTCGTGGTGTGGATGTAGTGTGTCCTTTATGTTTTTCATCAATTTCAAAGTTTTTGCAGCTATCTAGTTTCAATTTTATTGAAAGAAATATATTTCGTGTTTATAAATCACGCTTGATGTGTTGCACTGATTAAGAATAGCTCTATCACACGGTATAAGAGTAATATTTATTCAGGACAATTCCATACATAATCTTAGAAACCTTCATGAGTCGATGTTGCTAATATGGGCTACTGCTATGTCAGATATGGAATAGGTAGCTCATATTAGCAGCACGTTGACACGTCCTGTATTTTTCACTATCGTGATTAGCGTTATTTGTAACAGGATATTGCCATTGATGTGACACGGTTTTCATACTTATGTTTCTTTGTTTTTTTTCCAATTTTATTATCCAATTTTTGTGGTAGCCCATATTTAAACCCCACTACCTGTAGATGACCACTTCGTATTTCTTTGATAAAGCGATTATATACAAAAATCTATTGTAACTATTGGCCTTTAAGGCTGGAAAAATTGTATATGAATAATTACTCTGCATGCCAATAACGATTTCCAAGCAATATGCCACACCATTTTACATTATTATGAGGAAAACAAAATGGTAGCCCATATTTCCACCTTTTCCTCTAACTTGCCGTTATTCGTCCCGACTCTATGAGAGGGGCTCATTTAATGTCACTATTGCCTTGAAGCGTAGACCACTAAATTCGTCTTAGACTATTCAGCGTGGACCACAGGGAGTAGGTCCGCATCGCACTCGTAATGAATGATGGAGAATTGTTAGGATGTCACAGGAGAAACGGAGTACCCGCAGAAAACACCTGCGTTGTCTGCACCATGGGCTTACCCAACATGTTATAAATTCAGGATGGATAATTGGAATTTGAACCCGGGCCTCCTGACTTATAAGCCCAGCGTGCTAGCAGTTAAACACTGTGGCATTTATTTACTTATATCAATAAAAGTTCAGAGTTAGAAACGAAATTGTCACGAGTATGCTCCAAATATTGGGTAGGTTGAAAAAAATCTGCTTATCTTGTATCTTTTTATAGAGCAAATTTTTATCTGTTTTTCTATCAATTTTTTCTTGTTACACAGATCCCACAAGAAGATGATGACCACTCATTTTCACCCCCAAACAGAATACAGTTAAAACAATGCAACTTATTTCTCTCAGGGCACCATGTTAGCCAAGGATATTTCGTATACCATGAAAAATGAAAATTTATATTTTGGCTTCCGCCACCTCCTACTTTATTTAAAATGTAAATGTAAATATCTTTGTAAACACATTTTGTTTCATACGTCCAAATTGAAAATGGTTTCTCTTTTTAGATACTTTGATTTTTATTGTATTTGTAAATTTAATATTAATTGTAGTAATTATTGTAATTTTAATATTGTAGTTGTAATCCCCTGATAGAGGGGAAGAGAAGGCCTGATAGCCATCTCTACCAGGTTAAGTAAATAAATACATAAATAAATAAATAAATAATGACCTCAGTGTTCTCTCAGTATGATCCATTTTATACAAAATTAATATCTAGGGCTTGGATTTTCAGGCGCTAAAAATTGCGAAAAATATTTATTTTTTATGTGCTACAAATCAGGAAAATATGTGACAAAAAAATAAAAAATATTTAATTATGTTTCAATTATTTTATGTGAATATAAACAATATGCAATGCTCACCAGTATAAATAATGCTGCCCCGACAACTGCTGAAGAATTACAGTACACAATGAGATTCATCCTCAAGTTTTCCATCACAAATAACTGACGATTATCGCGGAACACTGCCTTGTACTGGGAAAAAGAGCGCCATGGCCATTGAGAAATAACATGTACTCCCTAGAGACATGTTTATAATTGGAAACGATAACAGAAGCAGCTGATGTTTATGAAATTATAACTGCTTCCTAAGTCAGCGTTATGATAACTTACAAGGCACTCCTAAATGACATATCAATGTTTATGTGTGTTAGTTACAGTACAATTTTTTTAGTGGCGACAGCTGTTATCGCTTGTAGGGAAAGAGCAGATTGCATTTCCACAGGACCACAGATAGACAATTCCGAGAAACAGTTGCCAGCTGTCACGCCTAAGCAACTGCACTGAATATTCCGGTGATGATTAATCTGAAATGGGGCTTTAGTTGAAAATTAATCGATGAAAACTTAATTTTTATAGTTTTATGTGAATATTTGAAAATACGTATTTACAAAAAAATTAAAAATGTGTTTTTATGTGAAATAAAATTTAAAATATATGCTCAGGTGATCTTGTCCGAAACTTAAAACGCAATTACGAGTTTCTATTACAGTGCAAATAACATATTTATTTATCTAAGAATCTTAGCCATATTAATATGTAACACACACGTATGTACTTTTGATTAAACTAAACTGAACAACGCAGCGCTTTCAGAGAACACAAACAGAGAAGAGAAATCTGCATTCGCTTTCTGTCTTATATCGAAATATGCATACTTAACTCCCTCTTACAGTATTTATTCGTCCATTTCCATACTCTCTGTCGCTATCAAAATATGAATACTGAATCACAACGCGATAATTTCACTCCACACATCATCTCTGTATTCCTCATCCTTCACTGTTGCTACCTCTCGTCACTGGAACTCTCTGCCGCCTGAAGTCAATGACTGCCGAACCTTGAAATCTTTCAAATCCAAGTTAGAAAATTATCTTATGACGAGTTGCCAAACTGACTTACTGTTACAGCAAATGTTGTATTGCATGTTTCCACATATACACTACATTTTTTTTTATATTCTAGTGATATTTATTTTATTGTATCTGTTTTTATTTCATCAAATTTCCCGATAATGATATATCTATCAAGTGACAACTTGAGCTACTTATCATAATTTTCCTTGCTGTGTGTACCTAAAATATTGTGTTCATTGTATGTTTTGTACTTTACTATTTTGTTATTGTTATTATTATTATTATTATTATTATTATTATTATTATTAATTTCATTATTAATTTTATTATTATTCTCATTATTATTATTATTATTATTATTATTATTATTATTATTATTATTAGTAGTAGTAGTAGTAGTAGTAGTAGTAGTAGTAGTATCGTCAATACTATTGTCTCACATTTTTATACTTTGTATGTCTCATTTATTTTGACTTACTGTTCACATTTTATTATGCCTTTTCCTTTCTTTCTATGTGTTATACTGTATATTATGTCTCATTTCTTCTGACTTGTTTACATTGTATTATGATTATCTACTCGTACTTCAGTTTGTGTGTGTGAGTGTGGTTGTGAGGGTGTGAGTGTTTGTGTGTGTGTGTGTGTGTGTGTGTGTGCTTTGTAAATTTGTAGTGTTTTTGTATCGCAGTTTTACTCCTGGTTCAGTGTTACAGAAGGCAGTATGGCATTAACTCCGCCAGGTTAAATAAACCATTATTATTATTATTATTATTATTATTATTATTATTATTATTATTACATTCTACTCGTATATAATTCTGTACCTTCAGTGATAATGTTACATTATAATTAATTCCGCTTAACTTTGATGACAAGTTTAATGGTTTGAATGAAGCTCGCTAACAGTTTAAGAAATTTTATTTGCTAGATTTTCTAATATTTTCTGTCTTTCTTTTGTATAATCTGAATTTCAGAATCAAAAGTTAATGTTGATATGAATGTATTTTTGAACATTATTAGTAACAATCAGATATAGTTTTCTTTCATTATCTTGTCTTCTCTTTTATTGTATTGAAATTATTAATTCCATAATCTATTTTGTGTGTTTTAGTCGTCGATTTTATGTATACACTATTAAAATACTAACACAGAAATAATAACTATCATGACCATGGTTACAGTACAAGAAGACAAATTATATCATGTCCTTTGTTTGAACCCAATTCCAATTCTGAAGCAGAAGTAAGGCATGCCTCAAATTTCGGCCCGAGATTGTATAGTAACTTCATTAAAAAACATTCAAAATTAGCATCTTCCAATAATACATTATTTAAAAAGCAAGCACTTCAACTGATTGTAAACACTGATTAGTATTCTAACAACTTATATTCATTTTTGATATTTTTAATTTGTTTTATATTTCTCTCTTACATGACATTTTTGAAGAAAAAACATATTTTTCTGCGTTATGAATCCTTCAAAATTCAATAAATCAAATAGAACTAAAATATCATTTATGTACCGGTATGTAATATATTACTTCATTATATTATTGCATAATATTTTGTATTTATTTTACAATTGTATTATTTAACACTTTTTCATTTCATTTTATTATTTTTTAAAGGGGCATCGGCCCTTGTACTTTGTAGTTAACCGAATCTTCTATGGTTTACCTGATATAATTTCATTGTATTTCTTGTATTATTATTTTGATATTCATCATTTTACTTTTGTTACATAAATTTGGTGTAATTTCATTGTACTTTTTATATTATTATTTTTTTTATTATTATTTTGATATTCACCACTTTACTTTCGCTTACATAAATTTGATTATTTAAATTAAACAACAAAATAATTGTTTTAGTGTAGGCTTAAATTTGTAATATTACTTTTTAATTATTCAATGTAAACTCCACTCCCGGCAACAAGCTTTTGCTTCATCGGGAGTGCCGACCAAATGTTTGCCATTATTATTATCGTTCAAATAAAATTATTACTTACTTACTTACAAATGGCTTTTAAGGAACCCGAAGAATACAATGCGTGAAGTTCTACGTTGTGTAACTTTCTCCATTCTCCTGTAACTTCATACTGTTCTCCAGCCAGGAGATAAACCGTGAAAGGAATGTGCTTACTATTGCGTCATCTATTGGAGCGAAGTAGATAGATAATATTAGATTTATAACGTCAGCTTAAAAATCATGCTCTCTCCTGCATATGTTATTTCCTGTATGGAGGGATTAAAAGACCAGGAGATTAACAGTGATCTAGTTTTGTAACTAGGGTAGTATAAAAATGTGTATATCTGTGTTATGGTTTGTGCTTTGAGAGATAGCCAATAGAGATACGAGTACCCACGTGTGTGACCTTATGACCTTATGACATTAACATTCATTCACAGCATCACCCCGCTTCGTCTCATTCCCTGGAGACTTTCTCGTGGTTGGAGTACAGTAATTTATATTTGTTACTGTTGCTCCAAGATATAATAAAACTATTATTATTATTATTATTATTATTATTATTATTATTATTATTATTATTATTATTATTACAGAGATCTTTCAGTATAACTCCCTACTGTACTATTTGCCAATTGATTTCCGTTCTGTATTGCCATGGATTTTGTTTATTAGTTAGGATAGGAATTATTTTTTAATCAAATTTGAAGCAGACTATTGTCCCCATAAATGGACAGCAAATAAGTGAGTTATAAACTCTGGGATCTCGCTGCATGTAAATATGAACTGTTTGAAAGACTCATGGGGAAAAATGTCGCTGTTAATTCTGAGAAAGAAACGGATCCATACTCGCAGTTTGAAAGAAGTTTGTGACGTAGAAGCGGGAGGAACCATAGCAACCACTCTCCCACTAAAACCGACCTTCCAATTGCATGTGGCACGTGTTCTTCAATTGATTTTTTACATCTCTCTCGGTAGCATGAGCTTGTTATGATGCTGGTGTAGGCAGCATAGTTGTACTCACAAAACGCAAACTGTGATGGGTACTTTGTGCTGAGGTTTGATAAGGAAATCTACATGTAAATTAAAGTCTTAATTGAAGTGGCCTAGAACTGGACTTCCAACCTTGTTTCTGAATAACTAGGAATTGTTATATTTTACATTATTTTTGCCTTCAATTCCAGTCCTCAGGAGCACAAGATGAGTCAAATTGCATATTTAACTGGTCAACATGAACGACCAATATGTATCGAATATGAATGAGGTCTCGCTCACCTCATTGCATATTACATGACTAGTGTGAACTAGTCTGTTTGTTTTATTACCATTAAGTACGAGAAAAATTCGTACCAGCACCGGGAATCGAACCCAGGACCTCTCAGCTCTGCGCGCTGAGTGCTCTTAACCAACTGAGCCATGCCGGGACACGATCCACGACGCCGGCCGAACTCCTCTCGTAGTATTATGTTACGGCCTTACCACCTGCATTTAAGACGATACACGTCATATATATACAGGAGCGCATATTAAATGACTTCATGGCCATATTCAACAACAGTTTCTGAAAACTGTTAACATTATATATGTATCGAATATGAATGAGGTCTCGCCCACCTCATTGCATATTACATGCCTAGTGTGAACTAGTCAGTTTGTTTTATTACCATTAAGTACGAGAAAAATTCGTACCGGCACCGGGAATCGAACCCAGGACCTCTCAGCTGTGCGCGCTGAGTGCTCTTAACCAACTGAGCCATGCCGTAACATAATACTACGAGAGGAGTTCGGCCGGCGTCGTGGATCGTGTCCCGGCATGGCTTAGTTGGTTAAGAGCACTCAGCGCGCACAGCTGAGAGGTCCTGGGTTCGATTCCCGGTGCCGGTACGAATTTTTCTCGTACTTAATGGTAATTAACGACCAAAATCAATAAAACAGAGGTAGAATGAAGAAACAAATAACAAGTAAGGAAAAATTATTTAAAGCAACGACAAATAGTGGAAGCGAAGACATCATCTTACCTTCTATTTCTTCTTATTCTTTTTCTTCTTCTACTTCTTCTTCTTCGAGTATTAGACTCTGACTTTCGTTGCGGATTCAGTTGTTTAAATCACCCCAAGTTCTTTCGTTCCATAATTTGTTTCTCGTTTGTTATAGTATATAGTTAAGAACTTGGATTTGATCTCATTTTACATTTTTTCTACGCTTTCTGTAGTCTTCCATTTTCTCATTTAAACTGAATCATTAGAAGTGATGTGGATTGGACTCTTTCAGTTCCTGGAAATGTACAAATCCTTTTTTCGTTTCTTCGTCTTAAAGTGATAAAATGGGGCGGGAAGCATAACCCAGTCATTTCGGCCATTATAAACGGCGAAATTCTCTTACTAACGACGTATCCATTCAATATAGAGTGACGATCAGTCTAAAAAAAATTGTAGTTCAAGCGGATTTAGCTGTTTTAGACATACCCAAGAAGAAAGACACTCTTCTGACCCTTTTTTATCTGAAGACAGAGATAGAGCCAACCTTAAAAACGTGAATTCTTTACTTGTTACTAATAACACTGAACAACAAGAATTTTTTCCCGACTTAAAACAATTTAACCCTTACGGTTTGGTGTGCGCTGAATCCGAAAATGCATCTCTTTTCTTCGTATCACGTAAGGTTTTTAAGATATACTATGATAAGCGCTCCTCCAGGAAACATCTGGCGCGGATTGGGGGTTGTAAACCAAAACAGCTAATGCATTTTATGAGTTTAGGACCTATTTTCGATTTCTTATGGTTGTTAGCATTTTTTTTGCACTTCTAATAAATAAACAGATATTGGCTCCTTCTATTCAGTAAATTTCATAACAGTTCAAAGTGAGGTTTACACAATGAACAAACAAGGATGGGTTTTCAGTATTTAAAAAAAATTACCAGTTTGAGTGAAGACAAATTAAAACAGAGCATTGTCATTGGTCCACAAGTTCACAAAGTTATGACTGACTCTTTATTTGACGAAAAACTTTCCGTTACAGAAAAATGGCATGGCGCGCATTCAAAGACATTTGCTCAAATTGTGGAAACCATGTTATGTGCATATGAGAAAATGGAGTGTAATATGTCTCTCAAAATATACTTTTTACATTATCATTTGGATATCATTCCTCCTAACTTTGGAGCGGTAAGCGACTAGCATGAGGAAAGATTTCATCAAGAAATATCTGAAATGGAAAGCCGTTATAAAGGAAGATCATCATCCAACATGCTTGCAGATTATTGTTGGTTTATTGTGTAAGACAGTCCCGGGTCTAGTTATAAACGGAAGTCATTCAGAAAATTCTTTTAAATTGTAAGTTCAAATTCCGAGATTTTCTCATTATACGCATGAAATATTTTACTTGTTGTTGTGTTTTATGTATTAGCCTACGTAACATCATTTTTGTATCCAGTACACATTTTTCAAGTATTATAAGGCATTTTGAATCCCTAGTGTATTGTAATTTTATCGGTAGCAGTAAAAAAAAAATAAAAGGGTTTTTCATATAAAATTCAATTCACTTTCCCCGGAAAATGGTATGTGATGGGGCAATTTGGATTTTAAAATTCTGATTTAGAGTACACATATTCACCTATTCACCTATTTTTATTTCCGAGGCACACAAAAATTAAAAATTTGTTGAATAATTTCAAGTAAAAATTGACCCGGGCCCGGGTATCGATCCCGGGACCCTTCGCTTTGCGCACGAATGCTCTACCGACTGAGCTACCCCAGGAACTATACACGACACAGCCACAATTTTTCCCTTTATATCCACACAACTGAAATGGGCTGACAAGACGCCAGAACCCAACTTTGAGTGCACACAAATACTGTGTGACTTAAATTGTGGCTTTCTGTTAACGTGCCTCCAGTAACGAATATATTATGCAAATCTGGCTTTCAGGTAGTAGCTCCCTGTAATGCAGGTTTGAATAATGTTAAGGAAAAATTGTTCAAGTGCCGGGTATCCATCCCGGGACCCTTCGCTTAGCACACAAATGCTCTCCCGACTGAGCTACCCCAGGATATAAGCCTGGTTTCAGACTTCCCTCTCAATATCTAAATTGACGTGTTTTTTGTTTAAATTGGATTCAATTTAAATAATTAGCTATTTAGACTGGGAAGTTTTGAAATGAAAGCGCTGTATGTTGAACGCGTTACGGCGAAGCTCATAAGTAGACAGTGGATGCGGGATGACTTATCGTTGAATGTAAGTGCACATTTACTATATGTTACATTTGTTTCATTCAGACCATTGGCTGAACAGGTTTTAAACGTAAACAGACGACGTCAACATGCTACTGTATCTCCGTACAGTCAGAAGGAAAAGAAAAATAACGTACTGTAGTACATACCTTGCAAGGTTCAGTCCTCGTCATCATTGATGCAATTACCAGCGTTGCAGTAAACGACGATATATTGTCGAAGCTGAATCGTTTTCGCCTATCGCTTAAACAGTTCTTGTATCGAGAGAATTTCTGAAGAAAACCTCTAAAATGGGGATCACTCAATTTCTTTAGAGGAATACTTGTACTGAGCATCATGTTGCACGTGTCGTTAGACCTGCACAACTAAATGATGATGATAATGATGATGATGATGATGATGATGATGATGATGATGTAGATGGTTCGTCAGATTTCATTTCAACTCATTTCCTGTGCAATGTACTGTTGCAGTGTTTCTCACTCAGACCATTGGCTGAACAGGTTTTAAACGTAAACAGACGACGTCAACATCCTACTGTATCTCCGTACAGTCAGAAGGAAAATAAAAGTAAGGTACTGTAGTACTGTAGTACATACCTTGCAAGGTTCCGTCCTCGTCATCATTGTTGCAATTACCAGCGTTGCAGTAAACGACGATATATTCTCGTAAATTGTCGAAGCTGAATCGTTTTCGCCTATCGCTTAAACAGTTCTTGTATCGAGAGAATTTCTGAAGAAAACCTCTAAAATGAGGATCACTCAATTTCTTTAGAGGAATATTTGTACTGAGCATCATGTTGCACGTGTCGTTAGACCTGCACAATTAAATGATGATGATAATGATTATGATGATGATGATGATGATGATGATGATGTAGATGGTTCGTCAGATTTCATTTCAACTCATTTCCTGTGCAATGTACTGTTGCAGTGTTTCTCACTCAGACCATTGGCTGAACAGGTTTTAAACGTAAACAGACGACGTCAACATCCTACTGTATCTCCGTACAGTCAAAAGGAAAAGAAAAGTATGGTACTGTAGTACTGTAGTACATACCTTGCAAGGTTCCGTCCTCGTCATCATTGTTGCAATTACCAGCGTTGCAGTAAACGACGATAATATATTCTCGTAAGTTGTCGAAGCTGAATCGTCTTCGCCTATCGCTAACAGTTTTTGTATCGAGAGAATTTCTGAAGAAATCCTCTAAACTGGGGATCACTCAATTTCTGTAGAGGAATATTTGTACTGAGCATCATGTTGCACGTGTCGTTAGACCCGCACAACTAAATGATGATGATGATGATGTAGATGGTTCCTCAGATTTCATTTCAATGCATTTCCTGTGCTATGTACTACTGTTGCAATGTTTCTCTATAGCCTGAGTTGTTCTGGTTTTTATTTCAATTTTACATACATTACACACGATGTTGTCTTCGTTAATACATAAAATGTTACTCTCATACTTCTTAATTGCATTTCGTATCTCTGAGCGAATTTAATGTTTTGCCATTATGAATGGATCAGCACAACATATTCAACGCGTACTAAATACTTGAGCAGGATAACACAACTGCACACATTGCGTTGCAATGTCACTATGAACGCATCGGAGTTCCTTCGTTTTGTATGCTGCTGTACTCGCCAGGTACACAAAAAAACGGACGGTGCGGCACGTGCCATATACTGTGATACAAAAAGAATTTCATTTTTCCTTAAGTCATCCCTCATCCACTGTCTACTCATAAGCAAGGTACTGATTCATATGCTCTGAAAAACGGAAAAATATGTATGCATGTATGCACTTAAAAACCAGGATAAATTAATCAATTACAAACTGCCTCCCATTGAGGGTAGCCCTTACGGACTCAGTATATCATCAAAAAAAAAAAATAAATATACATAAGAATACTAAAAATAACAAAATATGTGCTCTTAAAATTGAAGGAAAAAAAGCAGTTTACTATTTTTTATGGGTTTGCTGTAACACATAAGAATTTTGAGACACCATCAGTTACAACGTTGTATGTCCTAACCTGCTGCTTAAGCAGTACATTTCTAGCACATTTATCGTTAGGCATCGTTGATAAAATTAATCATTTTCTTGCAGCCAAGCTGTTCTAAAATAGAATCCATTCTACACACAGTCTAAATTTCTAAGTCTTGTCACTATAATAAAATGAAATATCCTAATTTGCCACTTTGGTTTAAAAAAAAAAAAACAGAAAATTGCATTATTGTGCATATATTATTGTTGACAGGTGGCCAAATTCGAGTTTAGCGAGTGCAAAGAAGGCTATGAACACTTCCTGTAACTTCCGTTTCAATCATATTGCAACGTTCTAGTGACAAAATCTTATGCACGTGCGGAGTTGACAATAAGTTGGCTTCTTGTTTTGACTAACTGTTCTTTTAACTACAACTTTCATTCAGATAACATCGCAATATTGTACATTTTCACAGTCAGCGATGCATTTAATTAATTGAGTGCTTTGTTAATTGCGGAGAATTTGCCCGAAATGATTCACCGAAACAGTGCACTGTCTGCATGTTGTCAGATCGCAATAAATAAAATATAACATCTGTAATGTGTCTCAATGTCTGAGTTTATTCTGTATTCCATTTACCCGATTTTCCGTATTGCTTAATCATGGTTAGAGAGAGTCAAAATTCGTGACTCGCGAAATCGTGAACAATCAGAAAAACAAATAAACATAGTTTAAAACATGGTTCACAAAAAAAATATCATATAATTACAAGTTTCAACTCGCGAAACACTCGCGAAAAATTGCGAAAATCCCATGAATCGCGAATTTAGCATATTTTCTGTCGTTATTCTCGAAAAGACGCAATTTTTCAGCAATTAATGAATACATTATTTAAATAATTGATTATATGGCGATCTTACTCGTGTTAATTATGTACGCATGTGTGCCTTACAGCTGTTTCGGTGCTACTTGACACCATCCTCAGAGCCTACTAGATCTCGGCGCTATCTCAACTTCGCTGCCTGTTGTGTGGATGCGTTCTTGTGATGAAGAGTTGTGTCAAATAGTGTGTGTGTTCTGAAATTGATCTGTGAGTTGAGAATTTGATTAGGCTGTGTTTTATTGTGTCTGTATATTTCATATTGTTCTAGTGTGTTGAGTTTTTGGTTTTTGGGTTGTATGCGTAGGATTTCCATGCCTGTTGAGATAGCGCTCAGATCTAGTAGGCTCTGAGGATGGTATCAAGTAGCACCGAAACAGCTGTAAGCCACACATGCTTACATAATTAACACGAGTAAGATCGCCATTTAATCAATTATTTATATTCAAGTGTTAAAGTAGTGTACGAAAGATTCAACATATATTATTTAAATTTGGAAATTTTAGAAATTCTGTTTGAAAAATGCACATAGTTAAAAATAGTCCTGGACTTTCAGTACGAGAAGGTTTGCTGTCATTACGTGAAGATCACAGTGATTTTGTGAACGGAGCACTCCAAGCTATATGGGTTCCAGTTTCTAATGTTGACTGTGAACGTTTTCTTTCTTTCTTTCGTTCTTTTTTTCTTTCTTTTTTTTACAGTTCTCGTGTGTGCTAAATAGAAGAATAAACCTTACAATGACAAACTTTGAATATATACTTATAACTGCCAATTATCTTAAGCAACATAATAATTTAATAAAACAGGGTGAAAATTTGAGGTTTACTCAAGAAATTTTCGTTTTCACTAAAGAATTTTTATCCTTCTTAACAAAGAAATTTAACCCTTTTATTCAAGAATTTTGACTGTCTCTAATCATGTTTTAAGCATCGCATTGTTAAAAAAATAAAAAAATACAGAATGATTCACGAGAAATTACAGAGCTTATTTCCGAAGACATTCTGAACAAGAAATGCCATATAAACATTTGTCCTAATCGCAATATTTTCAATGTTATATTAATTTGAAGTTCTGAGTAAATTACCTTTTTTTCTTTATTTTTACAGGTAAGAAAATATTACAAATAGAGTGAACTATTCAGAACTGGCTAGTGTTCTGAAGCTTAATAGCATTGTACCCAGATTTTATTTTTCAATTTTTAACTAAAAATGACATCATTCTTACGCACTTATCACAAAAACTGTTACAAATCATACGACTTTAGTAACTTGATTCTTTACAATGTACTTATGCGTGCGTCTTAAAGAATTTACAAGAGTGGCGTGATTTGTAACTTGATGTGATAAATGAGTAACAAAATGTAATTTTGTAATTAAAAATCGAAAAAAAATCTGTACGAAGCAACTATGGAATTCACAACACATTTTTAGCTTCAGAATACTAGCTAATAAAAGAAATGATACTCCTGAAAAGTTCATTGTTCATCTGTAATATTCTTTTACCCTTAAAACTCAAGAATAGTGACATTTTAACAACAATTTCAAATTACAGTAGTGTTATTCTGAAAAAATTGAGACTAGGATAGATGTTTATATGATATTTTTTGCTCAGAATGTCTTGGGAAATAAGCTTCGTAAGGGACGGTAAATCCTCATGAATCACCCGTATGCTTTTATATGAGCTAAAATCTGAAATATACATTAATCCCTTAAATAAGCATATATGTGCACTATATAGCCACCGGCGTGGCTCATTCGATTAAGGCGCTTGTCTGCCGGTCTGAAGTTGCATTCGGCGCGGGTTCGATCCCCGCTTGGGCTGATTACCTGGTTTGGGTTTTTCCGAGGTTTTCGCCAACCCTAATGTGAATGCAAGGTAATCTATGGCGAATCCACGGCCTCATCTCGCCAAATGTTATCTCGCTATCACCAATCTCATCGACGCTAAATAACCTAGTAGGCCTAGTTGATACTTACTTACAACTTACTTACAAATGGCTTTTAAGGAACCCGAAGGTTCATTGCCGCCCTCACATAAGCCCGCCAGCGGTCCCTATCCTGTGCAAGATTAATCCAGTCTCTATCATCATACCCCACCTCCCTCAAATCCATTTTAATATTATCCTCCCATCTACGTCTCGGCCTCCCTAAAGGTCTTTTTCCCTCCGGTCTCCCAACTAACACTCTATATGCATTTCTGGATTCGCCCATACGTGCTACATGCCCTGCCCATCTCAAACGTCTGGATTTCAAGTTCCTAATTATGTCAGGTGAAGAATACAATGCGTGCAGTTCTGTGTTGTGTAACTTTCTCCATTCTCCTGTAACTTCATCCCGCTTAGCCCCAAATATTTTCCTAAGCACCTTATTCTCAAACACCCTTAACCTATGTTCCTCTCTCAGAGTGAGAGTCCAAGTTTCACAGCCATATAGAACAACCGGTAATATAACTGTTTTATAAATTCTAATTTTCAGATTTTTGGACAGCAGACTGGATGATAAGAGCTTCTCAACCGAATAATAACAGGCATTTCCCATATTTATTCTGCGTTTAATTTCCTCCCGAGTGTCATTTACATTTGTTACTGTTGCTCCAAGATATTTGAATTTTTCCACCTCTTCGAAGGATAAATCTCCAATATTTATATTTCCATTTCGTACAATATTCCCGTCACGAGACATAATCATATACTTTGTCTTTTCGGGATTTACTTCCAAACCGATCGCTTTACTTGCTTCAAGTAAAATTTCCGTGTTTTCCCTAACCGTTTGTGTATTTTCTCCTAACATATTCACGTCATCTGCATAGACAAGAAGCTGATGTAGCCCGTTCAATTCCAAACCCTGCCTGTTATCCTGAACTTTCCTAATGGGATATTCTAAAGCGAAGTTAAAAAGTAAAGGTGATTGTGCATCTCCCTGCTTTAGCCCGCAGTGAATTGGAAAAGGATCAGATAGAAACTGACCTATACGGACTCTGCTGTATGTTTCACTGAGACACATTTTAATTAATCGAACTAGTTTCTTGGGAATACCAAATTCAATAAGAATATCATATAATACTTCCCTCTTAACCGAGTCATATGCCTTTTTGAAATCTATGAATAACTGATGTACTGTACCCTTATACTCCCATTTTTTCTCCATTATCTGCCGAATACAAAAAATCTGATCAATAGTCGATCTATTACGCCGAAAACCGCACTGATGATCCCCAATAATTTCAACTACGTACGGAGTTAATCTCCTCAAAAGAAGCGTCATTAAATAACCAAATAAAAACTATATGCACTATAAAATCTTGACATTTGGATACAAATAATTTGAAATGCATTTATATAATGGTAGCATATGACTTGGGAATAAGGAATAAAACATGCAAATATGTTAAAATCCCCCCAACTCATAAGCCTGTGTAGATAAAATGTGAATGTCGAGTAAATGAATGATGAAGACGTGCATAGTGCAGTTCGACGAAAGTAATACCTACAAAAATAATAGCACAATGCAAATATTCATAGTCCACACATCAAAAAATCAGCTTTGCATGTAATTATATTATAATATCACAACCGAAAGGAAGAAAATAATGAAGAAAATATAGTTATTTGCAGCTTGTTGATGCTTAGACGAATTTTGTACAGCAGTGAATATAATATAACTTTGTGAAACGTGCATCATTTTTTACTGTTTCACATATCTAAGCCTTATGAAAAAAAAACATATTTGAATTCGTATTATTTTACCTACAAATTTGAAAACTTATTTTTATTTATTTCCATTATTTTAGTTATGTAAGGCCGCTATATACTCTTTTTTAAACGGAAGGAAACTTCCTGTCGTTGGGTTTAAACCAGCCGTGGCGAAAATGTAATCGTGCGCCGAGCCACTGTGTAACCTGCAACGTGCATAGCACCTGTGGAGGGAGGCGGACACCCGAAGGGGAAGTGAAGCAACTGTCTGACTTATTAACGAATTTTCATTTTCCTTACGTCAAGCACTTAAATATAATTTTATACAGTGTAAGGTTACGAACTAATGTTGAATAGCCTACGTGTAACGAAGAAAGAAATGAATAAGAAAACATAGGACACATTATCACAACCTAAAATTAACTGTCTTCAGAACGTCTCTGCGACATATTTTCAAAATCAGAAATTATGTCACTTACTGCCAGTCGTAGGTGATCACGAAGGTATTTGTCTTTCAGTCGTGATCTAAATTTGATTTTTACTAATTTCATTGTTGAAAATAATTTTTCACAAACGTAAGTTGTACCGAACATGGCTTCAACAGAGCAAGCAAAAGAACGAAGCTTCGGATATTTATTTTGTGGCAAAGATCTGAAAAGTTCAACATTTGTCAAGTCCTTACATCTAGCTTTCATTTAACATCACATTGTAAATCTGTGAGTTTAAATTGAAGATTTAACCTCATTATTCGTACATCTGCTGAAAAAGGATCGACGTACAGAGATGATGATAATAATAATAATAATAATAATAATAATAATAACAATAATAACAATAATAATAACAATAACACTTAACCTTTTAATGTTTCATGAGTAGCATGTAGTATAATGTCGTTTTATGTTATACAACCGTTTCCTCGTAGTACTTGTGAACAAATCATACATTTAATATTCTCATCATATTGGCAGAAAAAAATGCGTCCTCCCATCCTACATCAAATCTTCGTTTTTGTAGAGGTACATGGTTTCGAGAGAGACATTGCGACGATATGCCACTCGCAGGTCAGAGATAAATACAAATGGAACGGTGTTTGACTCCAGTGAGTGAGAGGGTGGAGGTTGGGGGAGGTAGGAAGCAAGAGAAATGCATAGCTATCATTACGAATCGCATTTTCGCCACGGCTGGTTTAAACGTTAGGGCGTAACTCGCCAATCAGTAACAAGAGTGGTTGGGATGTGCTACTTACTACCGTATACCTGTTTGACAGAATGTTCCTATAACACGTTAACATTCTTTGTTGTTGTTATTCCCCCTCAGTCTATGCCTCTTGTACTTTAGTGAAGTTCAATATTTAATCACATAATTTACAATCATTTTTCTTCCAAGATGATTGATGAATATTGACGGTAGCTGTGTATATATTGAATAAGCAGTCGTGGACAGCTGATAAGAGATGGTCCTCCATCTTGGGAGTTGGGCGAAGAGCTAACAACCCATCACCGTAAAAAATGGCTTATTACGAAACCATACAATAAACTTTAATGTGACTACACATTTGAATTAATTCAATTTGTAATACAACTGATTTTATTCGTATTATGTATTTCAACTAACTATGTAGGGTCTAAACTTTTAATTTTGTTACAATTTTGCTAGATAAGGAAATTTTCTTTAAATTATTGATGAATACTGAATAATAATGTAATATTACAGCCTGATCTGTATAGAAAAATATGCACGATACAGTATTTAAATCCTGTCAATAATAAGTCAACATCCGAAGTGAGTAAGGAATAAAGATACTGTATAATACCTAATAATAATAATAATAATAATAATAATAATAATAATAATAATAATAATAATAATCCGAGGCACAACAGCCCATGAAGGACCATGATTGACCAGCCGGCTGCTAGTCTCACATCCACATGCCAAAGCACAGGTGGACGATCATCCAACCAGAATGTAGGTATCGTGTGGTTAGCACGACGATCCTCCCCAGCCGTTATAGCTGGTTTTCGTAACCGGATTTCACTACCTATTGTAGCTCCCAAAGTGCATCACGATGTTGGGTGGGCACCGGTCCCATACACGGGCCGAAGTTTCATAAGAAAACTTCTTCCTCCATGAAGACTCGAACCAACCCGCATTCCGTAACGCGAATCCGAGGCAGGGTACCTTAGACCACGGCGCCATGACGCGGGACATAATACCTAATACGTACTATAATATTATCGTTTTTGTTTAAATACAACCTGATAGGAGGCGCCAGGCGGCGTTGACGACGACGTTGAACATAGGCTACATTGCACAGGGTCTTGAAAAATGAGTACGGAATTTTGAAAATAATTTTACAGAAATGAGCTAATATTCCTTTTTCTATCTTTGTGACATTCCGGGACAAATATAACTCGACACAGGATACATCATTAAAATACAGAACAATCCTGGGAAATCTAGGACATCTGGCAACACTGGTAGTAAATAAATCAAAACTTCATAACTAAGTATAATCGACCGTCATGTTTGGTCTGGTTAGAGAACTACACTATATTTTTAATGTAATTACTTAATTACTTTTAACATCATATTACAGTCTATGAAATATTATCTAATTTCATAATTAGGCCTAATAACTTATCGTAAGATGTAAGTTAGTTTCATCTTTACTCCCTGAGCAACGACTACAAGGGTTGTTCTTTACGCCTTTAAAGCCGACATTAAATGAGATATCGATAAATTGTCGAATAAAGACGAACTTAGCGGGAATTGTTGGAAACCAATATTATCTAATGAAGTTGATAATCAGATTGTTTGCCTTCATAATTTTGGAAGAAGATAGATATAATTCAACCGCCACAATTTACTATCAGATTCAAAATTAAATATTTGAAGAAAAAAAACAGGAATTCATGAGATGCCTAATATTAAATAAAATGGTATTTATACGTAATTGTGGCTTTATTTGTAATGATATAAGTCACCATCAATCTAATATACTATCGATTTCTACGGCACATGTGATCGATAATCGAATGCTGAACTAAACCTACCCTCATTGCAAAAGTTTGTCAGTATCGGTGAGTGTCCTTGTGATGGTGTGTTGTTACTTGTTTCCGTTAACTGATAATGGGGTATTTTATTAAGTGGGACATGCAATATATTACGTTACGAATCAACATTACAGAAATACAGTGTCTGTGTACTAAAAAGTGAATTTATAATGTAACTTTTTATATACCGTGCTAGCTGTTGTTCGAATAATATAAACTACTATTTGATGGTGCCTACTTCAAGGTCATGTTCACCGGCTTCCATATGTCAACGAAGAGCAAGAAAAGTTGGAGGGGAGAGTTAGGTATGTAGTAATTTTTAAGTTCCAAATAAAAGCTAGTGTGAAATACGGAGTCACATTTTTATGTTTCACAGATTAATATGAAAGTCTTGTATTTATTATCAAATTCAAATTCGTTACCAGCGAAGTTGACAGACTCTCTCGTCAGGAATCCAGGACAGGTGGTAATACTGCATACCTTAACATGACTATACATTTGAATTAATTCAGGAGTTGGGCGTAGAAATTGGTTATCACTATTTTACATAAACTTTGTTTTGAAATTAAGACTAGTACTGTCTGATAAATCAACAAAAAAATTGCGGATTATCCAGTAATAAGGAAATTTATAAAGAAACAAACTTGCAATATTTCTCATTGCTCTTGAATGGGTCATAGGGCTTGTGTATAATTCGACCGACTGTTTGTGTGTTCTATGACGCAAACTTCTTTTATTGAAACGCTGAAAAAAGTATTTTAATTGAAAGTGAGGTGGAGGTTACTTAGTCTATGTCCCGGCCACTATAGGAATTTGCTAAAGTACCTTGAAAATGCTTTGGATGTATAGTATTGAATATTAGAAATTGATGTATCATGGGAGAGCGGTAAGCCCACCCAACCCTCCCCAAAATACGTACTTCAGTTTTCAATACAACGAATTTCAACTACTTATACATACATACATACATACATACATACTTGTGGAGTAACGGTTATCGCGTCTGACTGCGAAATCAGGTGGACTGGGTTCGAATTATGTTAGAGACAAGTTACCTAGTTGAGGTTTTTCCCGAGATTTTCCCTCAACAAAATATGAGAAAATGCTGGGTAACTATCGGTGCTGGACCCTGGACTCATTTCACCAGCATTATCACCTTAATTTCATTCAGACTCTAAATAACCTGAGATGTTGATACAGCGTCGTAAAATGGCCCACCACATACATACATACGTACGTACATACACATACATACATACATACGTACGTACGTACGTACGTAATTGCAGATCTTTCACTGCAAACTTAGCTTTCTCCAACCTTTCCTATTTTCTGCCTTCCTCTTAGTTTCATGATCCATATACCTTAATGTCGTCTGTCATCTGATATCTTCTTCTCTCCGTTCACCATTCCTTCTAGTGCATCCATCAGTAGACAGTTTCTTCTCAGCCACTGGCCCAACCAGTTTCTTTTTTTATTCCTGATCAGTTTCAGCATCATTTTTTCTTCATCCACTCTTTTCAACACAGCTTGAGTTCTTATTCTGTGTCCATTATATGAGGTCTAAACTTTCAATTTTTTTTTTTTTTTTTTACATTTTTGCTGCATTATGAAATTCCCTTTCAATTATTGAGAAAGTCTGAAAAAATAATTTCATATTACAGCCTGATTTATAGAGAAAAAATGCATGTTAGTGCTTAAATTCTATGAATAATAAATCAACTTTCAATGAGAGTGAAGAATAGAGATACTGTATAGTACCTGATACATATTATAATATTGTTGTTTATAGTTATTGTTTAATCAACTGTCCGAAGACAGGTTTGATCTCATTAGTAACACCAATAAGGCATCACTC
Organism: Periplaneta americana; assembly: GCF_040183065.1. Lineage (NCBI taxonomy): Eukaryota > Metazoa > Arthropoda > Insecta > Blattodea > Blattidae > Periplaneta > Periplaneta americana. Next base: position 33,269,757 of record NC_091129.1, read on the forward strand.
ATAAGGCAACTAGGCCACGAGATAATTGGTTAGGGTGGCCATTTCCTTTACCCCTCCAATGTATAAATCTCCGATCAGCTACATATTACACTAATCAGACTTCAGATGCATACAAACAATTGTTCTTCCTCTGACATATCGTCAAGTGAGATGTACTGTCTGATAATAGATGTACATATCAGACTATAAAATTATCGTTTTTATTTCAATACAACCCTATACGAGGTACCAGGCGACATTGAATATAGGTTGGACAGTCTTGAAAAATTAATAAGAATTTGAAAAATCATTTTATAGAAATGAGCAAAAAGTTGTATTTTTCCAATCTTTTTGACATTCCGGGACAAATATACCTCAATCCAGGACACAGGACTCACCATTAAAATCCAGAACAATCCTGGGAAATCCAGGACGTCTGGCAACCCTGCCAACTACTCATTGAAAGAATAATATATATTTAAAAAATTTTAGACCAGCTTATGACGAAAGGAAATGACGTCTTTAAATTACAGAAATGAAGTGATGTACGAAATCAGTCTGAAAGAGATATTTTGGACGCTCATAACCCAAGAATGTACGTCACTCATTACGAAATAGAAAAAAAAAAGCTGAGGTCTCAAAAGACCCAACATGCCCAAGTGTGCCCATTAGTATAGATTGATGGAGTTGTGGAAAAGATGTACAGTACGTAATGCTGATATTTCAAAATATGTGGAAGGAGACAGATTTTAAACATGGGCAAAAATTCAAAAACTGAAAATCGAGAAAAATGTAGTTAAACAGCAGAGACTGCAGGGTAGCGCATGTATGAAATTTTGGAAGGAGCTTCTGTAAGCATCGGGATACCTCTGCAGTGGCTGAATGCTCAGACCTTCAGACTATCATGCAGGCGGCCCGGTTAGATTCCCGGTAAGGTCTGGGATTTTTTTCATTGAAAAAATCCATAGCGACACTAATAGCGGACAAGATCGCAGTTGGGGTTTTTCCCGGGGTTCTCCCGTTTTTCCCTATATTAGGCATTTACATAATTCCGTCACCATTTCTTCATTTCATTATCATTCCGCAGCGTCCCCGAACGCCGGCCGGCGACGCATGGAGGGGGTTGGCCTAAGGACGAGTGGGGTTGCCTGCTCGAAACCTGGACCAGAGAACCTTAGTGTGGTCGGCCGATGTGGTTTGGGAATGCGTCACCAGAGGGCTAGCGCAATAGATCTGAACAAGGTCACAGTGCTGGGCCATAGTGCCTTCCTCCATTAAATTCAATTCAAGCATCGGGATATTTTTAAAGATTAAAACAAAAAATTTATATTTTTTTTTTTCGTGAAAAACCCCACATTTGACTTCAGTATACTCTTAACAATGTGTTCTATTACAATGTTTTATACATATGATAGCATCGTTTGTTCAGGAAATTAAACTACAACATCGCATACAGAACACTAAACACTAAAAAAGCATATCAACACACAAACAAATACGATCTTACAAGTTTATACAACTCACATGGGATAGCTGCAACAACTTCTACATCGAACAGACAGGGAGATAATTTCAAACATGTTACAAAGAACACATCACAACCATTACTAAATCATACAACACGTGCATATACGCAGAACACATTAATACACCAACCACAGCAATAGCAACATAGATACAGACATGGAAATTCTACATATCCAACTGAAACTAAACACACTAGAACGGTATGAAATATACTGTCACATAGAAACATAGCCATAACAAATCCTCAATACACGACTGAATTTCAGAAAACATACACTATTTGACTCCACATTACATAATACAAACGCACTCCCCAGAAAAATAACTGAAGAAACCGTAAGATGCAAGGACCTCACTAGTTCTGCCGATGGTTTCTACTAAGTTGAACTAGTCAACTAGGTATGCCTATTACAGTGTTAAAATTTGTGTAATCAAGATGTACAATGTTTTATATTAGCCTACTATTATTAGAGATGCTTAATTCGTACATTAAGCTGATGAAAATTATCCATATAAGACAGGCTGTCCCATTTATCGTGACCACCCAAAATAACTTTCTACACAAGTACCAAATGAAAAACTGTTTCATACAGAAGGTGTACGATAGAAAGAGGGAAATAATACTGATGAGGGGGACAATTTTATAGCGTTATATACTAATGAGATACAAGAACTATCATTGTTTTTTTAAATGACACTATTAATTTATTATTCAATATTTCAATTAAGCTTGTCAAGATCTGTTCAAAAATGTATCACAGTGGGCCATTCTAACAAAGAGAACGTTAGTAAACATAACGTTAATAACGTTGCAAAGTTGTCTCCCCATCAGTATTATAACTCCCTTTCAGTTGTACACCTTTTGTATGAAACAATTTTTCATTTGGTGCTTGCGTACAAAGTTATTTTGGGTGGGCAAGATAAATGGGACACTGTATATTTTCCATGAAATTACTTCTAAGTTAGTCTGAGTCCTGAATATCATATATTTTAAACTGTAATCTGTCTTGGTTTATCTTATACATTTACTTTTTTAGAAATTATATTTATCCACGGGGATGTTGAAATGTCAGCAATGTCACCTGTGACTTTGGCGGACCACATTTTAAACCCTGCTAATGTACTAACATTAACCTATCTTAATTGCTATGCACTACATCCAAAGGAAAATGACCAGCTGGAATTTGTTTCCAATCTTGTTAACATTAATTTAATTACCTGAAATACAGGGATCATAAATAATAATAATAATAATAATAATAATAATAATAATAATAATTATTATTATTATTATTAATATTATTATTAAGCTTCCTTTATGAAAAGGTTGCCAGGTTTGACAAAGCGTAATATGTAATTTGGAAACACACCTAAAAGGTAAAATAATTTACATTTGAAACGATTAGGGAATAAAATATACAAAACGTCAGAAAACTGTACACCTAAGTAGTGTATGCTCATTTGCAGTAAGCAAAGGATAGTAGTATCATCAGGTATATTATAATGATTTGAATGTCATATACCGCGAGAAAAATAATAGCTACGGATTTATTGACATTGTTATTGGACCCCGGACTCATTTCACCGGCATTATCACCTTCATTTCATTCAGACGCTAAATAACCTAGATGTTGATACAGCGTCGTAAAATAACCCAATAATAAAAAAAAGACATTGTTATCTAAACCAATCAATAGCCATCGGTTAGGATAATTTGAAATTTCCATTATCACTCCCAAACAAGTGATTTCTCAATATCTGAACCGATTCTTTGAGGGCACTAATCGCTATTTCCTTCACAATGCTGTGTGGTAGTCCCAAGTTTTTACATTTGTTGGCAAAGAAGGAGGGTATGGTACCACGTGCTCCCACCATCAGACCTATTACTTCAATGTGGGATAGGCTATATTTATCTTTATAGAACAGGATTGTCGGTTCATAGATGCGTTTCTTTTCATTGTTCACCTCATGCGGTTGATCCGCATGTGTCAAATCTGATGGTGGGATCGAGAATGTATGCATCAATAATTCTCCGAACACTTCCTTGTGTGGCTAGTCCCCGCACCTCTTGATGGACTGTAAACCCTACATCCTAATAATAAACAATATTACTATTATTCTACTTCTGTGGTTTCTGTGAGAAAGAATTGGTCACACAAATTCTCAAAAATATTTCCTTTTACTTGGTTACCGGTATTTAACGACGCTGTATGAACTAATGGTTATTTAGCGTCGATGGGATTGGTGATATCGAGATGGTATTTGGCGAGCTGATGCCGAGGAAAAACCTCGGGAAAAATCCTACCAGTAATTAATTAACCCAGGCGGGAATCGAACTCCAGCCCGAGCGCAACTTCGGATCAGCAGGCAAAAACGCTACTGCCTGAGCTACTCCGCTGGCTTACTACTACTACTACTACTACTACTACTACTACTACTACTACTACTACTACTACTAGAATAACTACTACTACTACTAGAATAACTACTACTACTACTACTACTACTACTACTACTACTACTACTACTACTACTACTACTACTACTACTACTACTACTACTACTACTACTACTACTACTACTACTACTACTACTACTACTACTAGAATAACTATTTAATCAATTGAAGGGCTTGGGGTAACACAGTGATAAACCACAATCAAACTTTACAGGAAAGAAACTCTAATCTTAAATCCTAAAGAGTTGTTTTCCTGTAAAATTTGACTGTGGCCTATCACTATGTTGCCCGAAGCCCTTCAATTGTACTACTCCTTGTAGAAACTTAATTCGTCATCTCGCTTTATATACCTACCTCCAGAACAATATCTGGGTCCACTAGATCTCTGCTTCTTTTAAATATATAAAACATCCAGAACGTCGTACTTATAACACCATCTCCATCTAATGACATGGTCGAGCTGTAAACTTTTGAGCTCAATATCAACACTAATAATGTTACATTACTACAACAGTATTATTGCTAACAATCGAACCAATACTACTATTGCCAAACTTGTACTAAGACTGCAAATAATACATATTACTATTACCAAACTGGAATAGTGTTACTATTACCATATTGGAGTAGTGTTACTATTACCATATTGGAGTAGTGTTAATATTACCATATTGGAATAATCTTACTATTACCATACTGGAGTAGTGTTACTATTACCATAATGGAGTAGTGTTCCTGTTACTATACTGGAGTAATCTTACTATTAGCATACTGGAGCAGTGTTACTATTACCATATTGGAGTAGTGTTACTGTTACTATACTAGAGTAATCTTACTATTACCATGCTGTAGCAGTGTTACTATTACCAAACTGGAGTAGTGTTACTATTACCATATTGGAAGAGTGTTACTATAACAATACTGGAGTAGTGTTACTATTACCATGCTGGAGTAGTGTTACTATTACCATGCTGGAGTAGTGTTACTATTAACATATTGGAGTAGTGTTACTATAACAATACTGGAGTAGTGTTACTATAACAATACTGGAGTAGTGTTACTATTACCATGCTCGAGTAGTGTTGCTATTGACATATTGGAGTAGTGTTACTATAACAATACCGGAGTAGTGTTACTATTACCATGCTGGAGTAGTGTTACTATTACCATGCTGGAGTACTGTTACTATTACCATATTGGAGTAGTGTTACTATAACAATACTGGAGTAATGTTACTATAACAATACTGGAGTAGTGTTACTATAACAATACTGGAGTAGTGTTACTATTACCATGCTCGAGTAGTGTTGCTATTGACATATTGGAGTAGTGTTACTATAACAATACCGGAGTAGTGTTACTATTACCATGCTGGAGTAGTGTTACTATTACCATGCTGGAGTACTGTTACTATTACCATATTGGAGTAGTGTTACTATAACAATACTGGAGTAATGTTACTATAACAATACTGGAGTAGTGTTACTATAACAATACTGGAGTAGTGTTACTATTACCATGCTCGAGTAGTGTTGCTATTAACATATTAGAGTAGTGTTACTATAACAATACTGGAGTAGTGTTACTATTACCATATTGGAGTAGTGTTACTATAACAATACTGGAGTAGTGTTACTATTACCATGCTGGAGTAGTGTTACTATTACCATGCTGGAGTAGTGTTACTGTTACCGTACCGGAGTAGTGTTAATATTACCGTACTGGAGTAGTGTTACTATAACAATTCTGGAGTAGTGTTACTATTACCATGCTGGAGTAGTGTTACTATTACCGTGCTGGAGTAGTGTTACTGTTACCGTACTGGAGTAGTGTTAATATTACCGTACTGGAGTAGTGTTAATATTACCATACTGGAGTATTGTTACTGTTACCATACTGGAGTAGTGTTACTGTTACCATACTGCAGTAGTGTTACTATTACCATACTGGAGTAGTATTGCTATTACCATACTGGAGTAGTGTTACTGTTACCATACTGGAGTTGTGTTACTATTACCATACTGGAGTAGTGTTACTATTACCGAACTGAAGTAGTCTTGCTATTACCATGCTGGAATAGTGTTACTATTACCATACTGAGTAGTGTTGCTATTACCACAGTAGAGTAGTGTTACTATTACCAAACTGGAGTAGTGTTACTATTACCATATTGGAGTAGTGTTACTATAACAATACTGGAGTATTGTTACTATTACCATGCTGGAGTAGTGTTACTATTACCATGCTGGAGTAGTGTTACTGTTACCGTACTGGAGTAGTGTTAATATTACCATACTGGAGTAGTGTTAATATTACCATACTGGAGTAGTGTTACTGTTACCATACTGCAGTAGTGTTACTATTACCATACTGGAGTAGTATTGCTATTACCATACTGGAGTAGTGTTACTATTACCATACTGGAGTAGTGTTACTATTACCATAATGGAGTAGTGTTACTATTACCGAACTGAAGTAGTCTTACTATTACCATGCTGGAATAGTGTTACTATTACCATGCTGAGTAGTGTTGCTATTACCACAGTAGAGTAGTGTTACTATTACCAAACTGGAGTAGTGTTACTATTACCATACTAGAGCAGTGTTACTATTACTAAACCAGAGCAGTGTAACTGTTATTATGCTGGAATAGTGTTACTATTACCATGCTGAGTAGTGTTGCTATTACTACAGTAGAGTAGTGTTACTATTACCAAACTGGAGTAGTGTTACTATTACCATACTGGAGTAGTGTTACTATTACGATACTGGAGTTGTGATACTATCACCATACTAGAGTAGTCTTACTATTACCAAACTGGAGTAGTGTTAATATTACCGTACTGGAGTAGTGTTACTATTATCAAACTAGAGTAGTGTAACTGTTACCAGACTAGAACACTGTCACTATTACCAAAATAGAGTAGTGTAACCATTATGAAACTGGAGTAGTGTTGCTGTTACCAAACTGGAATAGTGTTACTATTACAATACTGGATTAGTGTTACTATTACCAAGCTAGAGTAGTGTTACTATTACTAAACCAGAGCAATGGAACTGTTACCATGCTGGAGTAGTGTTACTATTTCATACTGGAGTAGTGTTACTATTACCATACTAGAGCAGTGTTACTATTACCATACTAGAGAGGTGTTAATATTACTAAACCAGAGCAGTGTAACTGTTACCATACTGTAGTAGTGTTACTATTACCATACTGAATAGTGTTTCCATTACCAAACTGGAGTAGTGTTACTATTACCAAACTGGAGTAGTGTTACTATTACCATACTAGAGCAGTGTCACTATCACCAAACTGGAGCAGTGTAACTGTTACCAAACTAGAACAGTGTTACTGTTACCAAACTAGAGTAGTGTCACTATTTTCAAACTGGAATAGTGTTACTATTACCATACGACAGTAGTGTCAGTGTTATCAAACTAGAGTAATGTCACAGTTACCAAACTAGAATAGTTTCGCTATTACTAAACTAGAAGCTTTTTATAACCAATACCGATATTTGAATAGCGCACTCTTCTTAAGGCTGGTTCACAATAAACCGGAAACAGTAACGAAAACGAAAATAATGTTAAAAAAATACATGTGAATGTGAGAATTCACAATTAACCAGAAGTTTGCCGGAGCTCGGGAACGGGAACAGAGAGTTGGTCAAGTTTTAACTTTGCCGTTCTCGTTACCGATCACAGCCTACTAGATTCATTCTGTTGTGATCAAAAATCTATTTGGTCGTCGTATATTTTGTAGCAAGGAGGCCGTGACATAATTATCTTGTCCATTCATTGTTTGTACTCTTATTGCAAGTTATCTTGAACCTTCTGAGCGGGGACAGAGGAGCAGAGGGAAGGAAGCGCGTAATGCGGGTGGAGCCAACTGAGTTGTTTGCGCATGCTCCGCAGCATAATCTCTTGTCAAGAAACATAGTACTATTTCCTTCAATTGCGTACCAGTAGTGTTACCATGGAGCAGCAACCACAGGGTAGTAATTATGGTGAAATCACACCACCGCGGAGAAAAAGTAACGCTGTTATCCACAGCGGAGAAAGAGAAATTATCGCAAATATAATAAAATCAAGCGTTGCGAGGAGGAAAAATTAAACAAATATTTGCTGGAACCTCTTGCTAAGGAATATAAGAAAGCGGATAAATACTCTGGCAAAAGTATTAGTTCCGTGAAGAGAATTAAAAATAATATTGAATTACAACCGAATGAACCTCACACTATTCCGGGAAAGAATAGGTATGTAATGTTTAGAAATTATTGCTATAATAGTTATGTACAATAGTGTCTGTATTGAGAGCGACATAATGAATTACTTTTGCAAGTTATTATTTTCTTATAGTTCTACTAAACATATTATTTCATTCCAGAATTAGACTTGTGTAAAGTTGAAGTCGACGACTTCGACCAACATGTCATTCGGGATACAATCGAAGAATTCTATCGTGTTCAGAAAGTAGCACCTACGATTAAGAAGATAATTCCGAATGGATGATGCCATTGGCGAAATAATTAATTTTGGAACAAGCGATGATGGCAGCAATGATAGGGATATGGATTGTGTATAATTGTAAATTAATGTAAATTCAAATAATAAGCCTGTAAAATATTGTTATAAGAATATGTACTTATTAGCTGAAGGTGTAAGTCATGCAGGCCTATATAATGTATAGAAGTAGCTGTAGTAACTCCTCCATTGCCGGTCCTCAACCCGGATGAGAGAGGAGTGTACACACGATTATATTTAAATACTTACTCATTACAGGTTAATTAAAGCTTGCTACGAAACTATTTTCTCCTCTCAAAACCGGAGTATCGAGAGAAGACGTATTGAACCAAGTTCTTTTACAGTAGAGAGCCGTAAGGTAAAAGAACCAACGTTTTTTGAAAAGAGTCACGTTACCCGAGGGAGGGGCATCCTTGCCGTGCCGTTACGTTGATAAGTACACGCCGTACCGAGCAGTTCCAAAGACAGACTTAGGGGATGTAAGGTTCAAGATAACTTGCAATCACAGTAATTGACGTAGAAATTCAGTAGAATCTCTTTCCATATAATTTATGATACTTGTAGGCCATATGTGACGAGACTAAATATTCCGTCTCTAAAATTTCGAAGTTGTTTAACCTGTGTTTATGTTGGCTGGCTTCTACTCATGAGAGAATGTCATTGGTCACGTACCGGTATACACAAATAACATCAGAATGCGTAATGTCATTATTGACATACCTATCGATATGCATAGCAGTTTCCGTTTTCGGTTTATTCTGAATCAAAAATCACGTCCACGTTCTTCGCTTCTCGTCCTCGTTCTGGTTCTCGTTCCCGGTTTATTGTGGACCATTATTAATTTTGGAGCGGTAGCCTTTCGAGCTGCAATCAAGACAGCATTAAACACTATTTAGCAATTATCTTACTCGGAAATAGAAGTTTAAGAACTACTTCTTACATTCCGTGGTGGACTTCGGGATTAGTAAACTTTAGAGTAGGCACATTAACTAGGTAAGGGAGAAATCGTATGAAAGTCTTGGCAATAAAGAATTTTATTCCTCATATCACGTTCTAAACTTATTCGTCCACACCTGTGGAGTAACGGCTAGCGCGTCTGGCTGCGAAACCAGGTGGCCCGAGTTAGATTCCGGTCGGGGCAAGTTACCTGGTTGGGGTTTTTCCCGGGGTTTTCCCTCAACCCAATATGAGCAAGTGCTGGGTAACTATCGGTGCTGGACCCCGGACTCATTTCACCGGCATTATCACCTTCATTTCATTCAGACGCTAAATAACCTGAGATGTTGATACCTCCTAATAAAATAACCTCCTAAAAAAATAAACTTATTCGGTTTCTGCATGCCGGAATACAACATAAATATTAAAACGCTTTAAATATTTCAGTTCTTATCAATTAGCACTGAAAATGATGAAATCCCAGAAGACCCATCACTGACCATAAACAGAACAAAGAGACTATCTAAATAATTCACACTTAAATTACTGTGATACATGTATAGCATACAACTATAGAGCTATATTTTTACACTGCAGTGTTTTTCTGCGGCAGCAGTAATTGATGGGGGGATTATCATGTGCGTGTGTGCGTGAGTATATACGCGTGTGCGTTCCCTGTTTGTGACCACAAAATCACATGCATCGATCACCTCTCAGCAGCAACAGAATGGATTTTATGCAATATGATAATTGGGAACTGAGCATATTTGTGTATCAGAAACTCTTTGAAAAACGCTGTCATTTCATGCATATTATTTCCCGGTTTTGATGAAAAATTCAAGTTGAAAACTCATCGAAACTCGTTCGTAAGTAGAGAGAATAAATTTATTTGACATAGCTAATACAAAAAAAAAAGATATTGGATTTGAAGCCAATTATGTTACATAGGAGCAGTATTATTTATTTTTTAAGTATCTGCATGGTTGTATACACGATCATCATTTTTGCCATCTTTCCACTGTAGTACGAATTGTGTTTTTGGCTTCTAATTTAGCTGACTCTGGTATAATTTCTTGCATGGACGTGTTACTCGTTTCAAGTGCATAATTGAACATTATCGACCTCGTGATTGACAAGTCGTTTTATTCTTCTCTGATCACCAAGTCTCGGAATGTTAGGTTTTTAGAAACCTGGAAATCAAGTTTTTTCAAACTTTGTTTCAGAATTTCTGGAACGTTGGTTCTTATGTTTGGAGATTTTTAGGTTTTTACCAGAAAAAATTTCATATAAATAGCATACTGTTAATATACTGTAACAACTATTAGACTTACATTAAACCGTCATTATAACATTGTAAGTCTAAAAAGTAGCCTGATGGTTCTCGTGGTGATGATGAAATGTCTTATGGAAATATTTACCAATATTTACATATTAATTGTGTATTATGTTTATAAAACTACATCTTTATTAAATTATTACATCCGCAAACCACACATTTAATTAATTTTCCCTTTCAGACACGTTGGTTTTGTGTTACTTAAAGCTGGTACTGCGACAATATTTATTTATTTATTTATTTATTTATTTATTTATTTATTTATTTATTTATTTATTTATTTATTTATTTATTTATTTCATCCATCCATCCATTCAGCCAGCCACATGAAAGGTCATAGCCATTACTGCCCATAAAAGCACCTTTTTAACATTTTTGTCTTAAAAGAAAATAGTTAATAATGTAAAACTAATTTATGTTTGCAGCATAACATATACAATGAGTAAACGGAATAATTTGAATATATTTAGTATTTAGTATTTATTTATTTAACCTGGTAGAGATAAGGCCGTCAGGCCTTCTCTGCCCCTCTACCAGGGGATTACAACTATAACATGAACAATAAGATTACAATTAATATTAAATTTACAATTACAATAAAAATTAAAGTACGACAAGAATACCTGATTAATGAAAGCTAGACATTTTATCATAGAAATTAAGAACAAAGAATATTTTTGAATTTACTAAATTACAAATTAAACCTACAATAACAAAATTCTATAGTGATGAAATTACCGGATATTGAAATATTTTGTGATAGATTAAGAGAACTATTTACAAGAAACCATGTCTGAACGAGTCTCAATTACTGACGAAGTGCCTAGTAAGTTTGCGTTTGAATTCAATTTTATTTCGACAGTCATGCCTACCGGTACTCAATGAGAGAGAGAGAGAGAGAGAGAGAGAGAGAGAAGAAGAAGAAGAAGAAGAAGAAGCTTCTTAATTAATCAAATTTGCATAAATCTGTTTCTTAAATATATAGTAGTAGGCCTATATATTAGTAGTAGTATTGTTGTTGTTTAGTCAACTGTCCGAAGATAGGTCTGAACCTCTTAAGTAACACCAATAAGGCATCACTCATCAGGCAACTAGGCCAGGAGATGATGGAGCAGGGTAGCCAGTTCCTTTCTCCCCTCCAATGCATACATCATATATTCAGTAATACGTATATATTTAACCTGGTAGAAATAAGGCCATCAGGCCTTCTCTTTCCCTCTATCAGGGGATTACAACTACAATATTAAGTATACAATTACAATTATAGTTACAATTAATATTAAATTTACAATTGCAATAAAATAAAAGTTCTAAAAGATTACCTGATTAATAAAGGCTAGATAATTTATTAAAGAAGTTAAGAACGAAGAATGATTTTCTGTACTGAAGTACAAATTAAACCTAGGATAATAAAATTACTTAGTTAGGAAATTGCCGGATATTGAAATATTTTGTGATAGAATAAGATAACTATTTTACATACAAGAATCATGTCTGATCATGTGCCTAGTAGCCTAAGTTTGCGTTTGAATGTCCTTGACTGAACTACCGATAAATTCACACGCAACAACAATATCAGGTTTGTTCGCTTCATAACAAAAATGTGTGAAAACAGTGGACTGGAAAACTTTCAATTTATTGTATTCTTGGCACACCACGCCTAAAGGATTCAATTGACAGACACGTCGGCCACCGTTGTTTAAATCTAAGATATCACTGGAGTCTACTAACTTCACTGTAAAATGTCTGTTTAATGGAATTCACAATAAGATCAACGTATTGCATTAGTGAATGAAGTCGATCTTGCCTCCGCAAACTTCGCTTTACTAGACCAAAATGTCTATCATTCGGCAGGAAAGAATGCCCTCTTTGGTGGAAGTACTAATTGATAGTTTGAAACCGGTGAATGATCACCAGCACTAAAAAAATCGCAATATCAGCAGTGTCTGAAAGTGGTATTCCCTGTGACGACATACTAAAGCACAGGAAACAGCAGTCATGTCTTTGACATGAATTGTTTCTGAGCGCTTCCATAATTTCACAGGTCTCCAAATGTGAGACTGCTATATTTACATACATTTAGCGGCAAAAAGAATGGGCCGACTCTTGGTCGATAGAAATGCCAAGTTCTATCGCGCGGTTCACTCGTGTAAACGTTGCATTGCTGTGGTGTCTCTTCATTGAAAGTCGTCCTTCTATAATGTAATAAACCTTACGAGCAGTGTGTGGCCCAGTGGTAAGACGTCTGACATCCGTGCTAGAGGTTGTGAGTTCGCCTCCTGGTACGGTAAAATTATTATTATTATTATTATTTTTTTTTTAACTTTTACTTAATTTATTAGTTTAAATGTGAAATGGCATTTGTTAACAAACTTCGTTATGCCTGCCTTTTAAAAATATTATTGGCCATCACCTGTGGGCTATTAGTAGGTGAGACCTGGTCTGTATAAACAAAAATACTTGTTTCACATCCTAAAAAATACGGACGCATATCAAACACAAATAAATAATTAAATTAACAAAAAACAAACAATTTGTTAATATATTAACAAAACAAGGCTGTGGTGGGGACTAGTATCTCGTCCACAAACCACCTGCGTCAACATCTGCCCTCATTCTGCGCAGCATGGAGTCCACAAAATTATGGAACAGCTCTAAATTCTTGGCCATCTTCTCCCACGCATCCATAACTCTGTCCCACAATTCCTCAGGTGTCCGAACGGGTGGTTGTTCTGCCCAATTAGAGCGTAGGATCCTTTTGACTGCAGCCCAAAAATTTTGAAACGGATTCATATCTGGTGAATTTGGAGGCCAGTCGACTGGATCGACATCACGCCTCCTCGTAAACCATCTTTGAATCCGGTTGGCGGTGTGTAGTCTATCGGATGATTATCCTGCTGGAAGAAAAGTGTTCCTTCTGGATATAATTTTCGGGCGGAAGGGATCTTTACATTTGACAAAATGTGTTCGTAGACTTCTGCCGTAAACAGACCGTGGATGCGTTCCAGAAGTCCTGCCCCATCGTATGACATCCACCCCCAACACGCGACCCTCACGCGAAGCGTATCGGTGGTGATTCATACAATAAACTAGGGCAGTACTATCATTGCTATTGGAGACAATTACCTGGTCGGAGAAAATGACATTTCTCCAATCGAAGTCATGTCGGAGAGTAGCATACGCAGAATAACCTATGCGAATCAGGGCAATGAGTTATTGTTTCTGTGCCATCTTCAAGCGTAATGACGAGACAGAACGTTATATTAACAGATAGCAGTATTGCTTGAAAGAGAGAGGGAGGTTTATTATTTATTAGAGTTTGGGTATATTCTAAGAGATATCGCCACATAATTATAGCTTTGCGAGACACATATGATGGCAAGTGTGTAATAAAAAAAAAAGAAGATTTGCAGAGATTTGAACCTTGAGCTACTACTACTAACCTGTTCAATATACCAACGCCGTAACAACTTACGCTACTGTAACTGTTCATATCGCTGCGGCATAATACATGGTTTTCCTGTTCATATTCGCTCCGGTTTATTTTGTATTTATCAATTTTATTACTATTTCACTCTTCAAGAGCCCTGATGTATCTAGAATCAACCCGCCATTCGATTTTATTACATATTTTAGCCTCTTAAACAAAATACAGCAAATTTAAATGGTTTAATTATGTGATACTTGGTAAACTACAGCGTTGACGAGACGAGCATGCGCAATGTATGTCTCTGGAACTTAGAAATTGTCGGCCGGCCCATTCTTTTTGCCGCTAAGTGTACGTGGTGTCTGCATGGAATGTAGTCCTGTATCAACAGTCCATGAAATTCGAATAAACTCATTTCGACACAAATAGTGACATGTGCTGTTTCTGCAATCCCCGATTCAAATATAAAAATGGAACAGTGACTTTTGGCACATTATTTATGTATTATCTAGCCATACCAACAGCAGTTGTACATCTAATCAAGCAGTACATCTCACTTGACGATATGTGTCAGAAGAAGAACAATTGTTTGTATACATCTGAAGTCTGACTAGTGTAATATGTAGCTAGTCGGCGATGTATGCAATGGAGGGGAAGGAACTGGCCACCCTACTCCATTATCACCTAACCTAGTTGCCTCATAAGTGGTGCCTTGTTAGTATCCCTTGTGATGTTCGGACCTGTCTTCGTATTTTTGACTAAACAACAACTAACACATAAAACATCGTGCGCTTCCGAATTCCATGCGGGATAAGTGCAGATCAAAAAAGTAAACACTGAATTGCATGCTGAGATTTTTCAACATACACTTGAATTGCATGCTGTCGTACCCGTGGACGTCTCTTGGGAGTTGAGTCCAGTAGCGGTTTGTGCCTTAAATGACAGTGGGTTCACTACATTTATGATATTACATTGTTTTCCAACAATTTGAACAATATCTCATTTCTGAAAAATTAAAAAAATACTACAGTTCTTTAAAGTATATAATTACTTTAAAATGAGCATGATGATGATAATGTTGATCAGTTACCTTTGAAATAACATAGTGATTTTTCTTTACCTTATCATTCTGTCTTTCAATATTCTGCCTGAAAGCTGAGCTAAGCTGTTGCCTAATTTCTGTTCTACCAAGAACTGATAAATCTAGGAAAGCATTCATATGAGCAATAGATTCCTCATACTTCTTAAAATTCTGTGTTAAATGATTTGAATCTGACACATCAATGCATGTCCAACTCATATCTTTACCCTTAGCAAATAGAAGATACGGGAAACAAAATAATTTGTAGTTTCATAACCGCAAATTCAGCTTTTTTTTCATATATTTTTACATTTTAAAGCCCTGCAAAATGTCTTATCGCGCCTTGTTTGTGCTTGCTATAAATCGAGTTGAGGTAACGGCCTTCCAAGCTTCTTTATTTTACACTTATCTTTCAAGATTAAAACTAAAAAAAAAAGAAAAACAAAAACAATTTTTTGTAAAATATATTAAACACTATTCATTTTCTTTGGAAACCAACACTGGTCACACTCACAGATGAATAAAACACCATGAACGACCATTCTTACGTTTCCGCCATAGCGTATCCACTGTGTAATTATTACGTCACTGGACAGCTGCGCTCAGCGCAGTGCGCAGTTCTCTCTACCATCGCATGCACATGTTTCCCCTGCAGCATTCCCTCCTTACCTTTCGCTCCACACACAAGTCCAGAAGCTGACTGGGAGAGGTTCAGAGGAGAAATTGAACCTTATAAGCATGTATTTGATCTCTGGGTTTCATAGGTTTTTATATGACAAAATACATCAGAGCCACAAGTAAACTTATTAAAGAGAGCAAGAAACAAAGAATGGCAGTGTAAATTATAAATAAATTTATTTTAACAATTAAATTGTTTTTCCTGGATGTTTTTTGAACCATTGAAAGCATAGGACGCACCGTCAATGTTCGAGTCATAAACAAGCTATCAAGCACATACTATTGGTTCATAGCATGTCAACTATTATGTCGCTTCCAGTGGTGCCTTGAATCTTCCTACAGAACAGTGTGAGTGAAACAATGTACGAGGGTGCTTAAAAATTAAGCTAACAAGAGCTCTCATACACAAACTCTATTTCACAGGTAGGTATACAGATATACAGTAGTAGGGCACTGGAACGCATTACTTTTCAACATAGTCCGTCATAGAAGAAATCTGTGTCAAGTTCCTGAACCCACGTCATGGCGGCTCTCTGAACGACCGTATCGGTGTTGTATCTTTTACCACCTAGGTGCTTTTTCAACTGCCCGAAGAGATGAAAATCATTGGGTTCCAGGTCGGGGCTGTAGGGAGAGAGTCCAGTACCTCCCACCGGAAGCGTCGTAATAATTCACGCTGAAAAATGGAATGGAAATGTTACACATTTTCCCCTGTTTAATCCTGTTTTTACCTGTGAAGGTGATGGCACTCAATCTGATACCTTCTAGAAAATCTCGGCACGCAACTCGAACATTTTTTTCCTTTCCGCATGCAATTCGTAAAAACGGGAAACATCATCGTATTCATAATCATTCACTTTCTCTCTATCGCGCTATTGTGCAATACGATACACAGAAAATCAGAGACAGTCGGAATTTAACAGTATTCTAAAACAAACTCTGTATTTATTTTACTGAAAAGAATACGATACACTAAACTTAATAGTTTTTTACTTCAGTGTAAAAAATTTCAAAAGTGTTACTGTTTTGTTTATCTTGATATTTGTACATTCATTTGCTTACTTTTACTTGTGTAGTTATTTGATTTAATCACTAAATATGTTACCAAACTAATTTAATTATTATATTAGTACTTTTTGTACGTATTATGACTTTATTGTGGAACAAGTGGACAACTTTAAATACTTGAGGTGTACTATAGAGGTAGTGGGGAAGAGAAGGCCTGATGGCTTTATCTCTACCAGGTTAAATAAATTAATTAAATAAATAAATAAATATATAAGCATTAACATGAGCTGCTGTTAAGAAGTCAAAATGAGGATAGCAATGGCCAAGGAAGCTCTTAATAGAAAAAGGAGCATCTTCTGAGGATATCTGAGCAAATAACTAAGAAAGAAACTGGTGAAGTGGTTTGTGTGGACTGTGATATTGTATGGATCACAAACATGGGCACTACGACGAAGTGAAGAGAAACGAATAGAAGCATTTGAAATGTGTATAAGGAGAAGAATGGAGCGCGTGAAGTGGACAGACAGAATAAGAAATGAAGCTGTGTTAGAAAGAATGAGTTAAGAAAGAGTGATGTTGAAACTGATCAGGAAGAGAAAAAGGAATTGGTTGGGTCACTGACTAATAAGAAACTGACTGCTGAAGGATGCACTAGAAGGAATTGTGAACGGAATAAAAGTTCGGGGCAGAAGAAAATATCAGATGAAACAAGACATTAAGATGTATAGATCGTATGCGGAGACTAATGCGGAGGCAGAAAATAGCAAAGATTGGAGAAAGCTGGGTTTGCAGTGAAAGACCTGTCCTTAGGCAGAAAACTATTAAGGGCTGAATGTTAGTATTTGATTTTATCTTTGTTCTTGGTATCCTCCTCTCATTTGCATTTGTGTTTTTGTAGCTATTTGTACTTCTTATTTACTTCTGTCTGCATTTGTTTTTTGTGTTTGTATTTCCTTTTAGTATGATAGATGACCTTAACTCCAGCAGATTAAGTAAATAAATGAATAGATGTAAATAAACAAATAAGCACATATACGTAAATGAATTAATAAATACAAAAAAGAGGACACTATCGCACTCTGTTTTGTTGAACTCACAGCGTACAAAATTTAACAAAATAAAAAGTGTTAATCGAATTGTAATCCCATTAGTAAATTAGTAAATAAATACACCATTAAGAGTGCTATAGTTTTATATCTATAATTTATATAGCGTTCTTTTACTCGTTTAATTCTTTCTTCCACTTTTTTTCTTACTTCTCATTTTTAAATAAGTGCAAAATTGAGCATCAACGGTATATTTAAAGCCATAGTCAATAAATTATTCTCCTTGAAGTAATTTTAGATACATTTTAATAAGTCATTTACTGAAGCCTTGAAAGAATAGGCAGAAGAAGAATAGTATGGCAGATTCGAGCCCTCGCACATAAACTATGCGTCTCCCAAGTCATGTCAGTTGAAGAGCTCGATTATCTAACAGATCAACAATAGTACTTTTGTACTGGCTGCTGTAACGATCATTTCGGCTATTATCTGTGCATTTCGAACTGGCGGAACAAAGTCACGTACAAAAGCACAAACCACGTACGAGTCACTGAAATGAAAACTCTGAACTGAATCACCGGTAATTCCGGCT
Organism: Periplaneta americana; assembly: GCF_040183065.1. Lineage (NCBI taxonomy): Eukaryota > Metazoa > Arthropoda > Insecta > Blattodea > Blattidae > Periplaneta > Periplaneta americana. The sequence continues at coordinate 33,288,349 of NC_091129.1, forward strand.
GTCCCAGCTGACTTTAATTGTGGAGAATGATCTAGAATTGGGGTAAGCATACGTGGCAAATGCAGTCCATTGCTTGACTTTCAGCCGCTAGTCTGAAATGCACAGATTTAGGTACCGATAAGTGGAGATTAATTTATTCACAACAAAAGTCATATTTAAAATTTCAAAGATCGAAACCAATAAAATCACTAACTAATGACCAGGCTTCGGCCTAGGGACACAGAGTAACCAGTATGAGATTTAGAGTACACGGAGTATAAATGACGTCATGACTCGTGTAGGGGGACTGTAACAGCACAGGTGGGTTCGTAATGTTCATTACCGTTGTGTGTATTGCTGCTTGGCTGGTACTTGTAACAGGCTTCGGCGTAGGGACACCTGATTTAAGGTTACAACTCACGTTAATACTTTAATGGTAGACATTTATTGTCTACACTAGGAACGTACTATATGTACTGAATCTGTACAGGGTGAAATATATTTTGTGCCGTACTATGACAGACTGTTTACATGTTGAGGCACGAAGTAACGCCGCGCTCCATCTCCCAATCCACTCGATCAACACAAAACTGTCGTACGTGGTTTCTGAATTTCATGCGTTTCTGTGCCCAGGACCGAAGCCTGCTAATGACAATTCGGAATTAAAACTTATAAAGTCCATTTTCATAACTTTGCACATTGAATAGACTACACACAATATGTACCTTCTGTAGTGTTCCTCAATCTTTTCTGATACACGCACAAAATTCCACAAGCCAGAATACGACTTAATTTTCGTAAGTCACTCATTGTTTTCTTGGGTAAACGTCCAAGTAAATTACATAGTACTATCAACAGAAGGTGACACCACTTCATCTACAATAATTATTTTAACTACAAATGAAGATCCTTAAAAAGTATGACGTTCTTCCTTTAAGGTAGTTCAGATTCGTTAGAGAATCTATATAAGTTAATAGACATCTGATTTATATGTAGACTTACAAACTGAAATAAACCGGAGAAATAGAAAATTATTCTTTTTTTTTTTTGGCATACAGCTCTTAAAGTTTAGCTAAAGCCTTCTTTAAAACAATAGCCCAATCACTTCTGTCCTCTGCCTTCTTCCTCCATCTCCTTATTCCCACTTTCCTCAAATCTTCCTTAATACAGTCTAACCATCTCAATCTGGGACGACCCCTATCTCTCTTTTTCTCCAGTGTTCGAGTGAAGATCATCTTCGCCATTCTTTCGTCTTCCATCCTAATTAAGTGACCTGCCCATTCAAGTCTTCTCATTTTTATCGAAGTTACTATTAGGTTCCTTATATACTTGTTCTAATTCCAAATTACTACGGATTCTGCAATTATTTAATCTTTAACAAGACCATAAATCTTTCTCAGAAGTTTCCTTTCCCTTCTTCTAAGTTGTTGCTGTTCAGTCATGGTCCATGATTCACATCCATATACCACTATGGGTTTAATTATTGTTTTTTTTATATTAGTAACTTTTCCTGCTTAGAAAAATATACCTTGTTCTCATGACTTTGCCTAAGGCATAATAATATCTATTTCCTGCTGAAATTCTAGCTTTTATATCTTTACTGCAATCATTGTCCCATGTAACCAATGAACCAAAATTACATTCCTTAAATTGCTCTAAGCAAATAGAAACCATCTTATTTTCTTCCAGAAAATTACACCTAGCACATAGAATGTTTAGGGTTTCGATTCATTCATTCATAGTGTTCTGCTCAAGGGCAGGTCTTTCACTGCAAGTCCAGCTTTCTCCAATCTTTCCTATGTTCTGTTTTCCTCTTAGTCTCCGCGTATGAACCATGTATCTTAGTCGTCTATGATCTGATCTCTTCTTCTGCCTCGAACTTTTCTCCCGTTCACCATTCCTTCCAGTGCATTCTTCAGTTGGTAGTTTCTTCTCAGCCAGTGACTCAGCCAATTCCTTTTTCTCTTCCTGATCAGTTTCAGCATCATTCTCTCTTCACCCACTCTTTCCAACACAGCTTCGTTTCTTATTCTATTTCACGCGCTCCATTCTTCATATCCACATTTCACATGCTTCTAGTCGTTTCTCTTCACTTCGTCGTAAAGTCCATGTTTCTGCCCTTACAGTGTCACAATCCACACAAAGCACTTCACTTTCTCTTCCTTAGTTCTTTTTCTAGAGGCCCGCAGAAGATGCTCCTTTTTTCTATTAAAAGCTTCCTTTGCCGTTACTATCCTCCTTTTGACTTCGTGGCAGCAGCTCATGTTACTGTTTATAGACATCTAAGTATTTGAAGCTGTTCACTTGTCCTACTGCCGCATTTAGAATTCGCAAGTTTACCTTCTTAGGGTCTCAATATAAGTAAATAATAATCTAATTATTGACATGTAAATAACTGAAATAAATATGGGAGAAAATTATACCTATCCAGACCCATTCACGTAGGCTATAATGTATTGTGTTCACTATTGTCTTCCACTCTTGTTTACTTAAAATGCTTTCTAACTGTTTCATATATTCGTCCACTTCATTGTCTTTCGTAATAACCAAGCATAATCGTAACAAAAGATCGACTATACAATTCTCTTTGAAAGTTAGATCTATTCTGTTCGTATTCACAGACTTTACATGTAAAAAGAAATTTGTTCCGACAATTGCAAATCTTTGATTGCTCCTTTATCACTAAGTAATAGATTTATTTAACTAGCTAGCAAATGAGTACAAATTAAAGTTATAAAACAAAAATGTTTCTAGCCACTACTGTGAGAGCCAGGCTCGTGTACGGTGTGGTCTTAGTCAATATATAACTTAAAATTTACAAGGACAGTTTACTAAATACAGTAAGTAACTTAATTGAAACCAATAAATAAAACACGAGAACAAAAAAAAAAGAGAGAAAAAACACAATTAATATAAATTGACAATCTGACAGAAGCCAGTGATATTCAATAAAAACATGAATATAGTCGACAGACATAAAAGGTAAAAAAAAAAAAAAATACACATTTGTTAATATTATACACCATGAATAATTTTATAAATTTCTTTATGCTCGACCATGCCGAAATGTAGTAATTATACACCTGGTAGCAGCGCTTTAATGGACCTCATTAATGTACACCTATTCATTGAAGTTCAGGTGTTCCACCAATCAGGAAAAACCATTGTAGCAATATGAAAGCGCAAGTATCGATTATTCTCGGATATGCAATCGAAAGACAACTAGCGAAACGTCACGGAGGCTGGAAATCCAATACTGTCGCAAGAGGTTCTGTTCTTTTACTATAATAATTAGCGTTAATTGTAAATAATATTCAAAAAAATTCAATTGTCATCTCGTTTTTCAATGTCTAAATCAATTTCAAGGTTATATCAAGATTAATGTTTATTTTACTCTCTAGATTATATCAAGGTCAATGACATTTGTTTCTCGGAAAAAATCAATACTTTTGCTTCTGCGCACATCTCACAATTTACGAGATATTGCACAAGGTCAGTTCCGCTCCCCAGTTAGATAAGAATAAGATGAATACTTATGAATAATTTCAAGCTAGAAATATAGTCGAGCATAAAAAGTCGTATGAACCTTGTCTATAATGGTAATGAAGACGATCGTATGAAAATTACGAAACGAGCGCAAGCGAAATCTTAACATTTCATTTTTAATTTTCTATTATTTAGTTTTTTTCCTCTTCCTTTGTCAATCCTGATTCCTGAAGCTAAAATAAGGATATAAAAATCAAGAAATTGAGGTTTCCACTCAAAACCATGAAAACATGCATTTAAACTAAATATAATGTGTATTGTATGCATGATTAAGCTAAAAATTGCTTAAATATGCATTATGCATGTTTCATCCCCAAAAAGGCCAAACCATGCAAATATGCATGGAAAAAGTACACATATTTGGAACCGGAGAGTAATGAAATGGATAAGTACTAAGTTAGAGCTATGTCCTATGTGCCTATAAAAACATGCATTTGGATGGTATTCTCATCTCCAGTTATGGCATTTTAAACAATAGGTAAAATAAAAGATTATTTCTCTTCAGCAAAAATAAAAAATTATTTGTTGTAATTTTTAATGCAAAAAATGTTATCAAAGAAAAAAACGTTTTCTAGCAACCGCTCAGTGTAATTTTAAATTTATTGCACTGTTGTATACATAAAGGTATGTTACATAAGCCCTATTTTTTCTACATTTATATCTTGTATAACTTCTGAGAAAAGTGCACCCAAAATTGAGGAATTTAACATTGTAAGATATGGAAGTACAGTCTCCCATTAATATTGTTACAGTTGTTACACACCTCAAGATATTGTCCTACAATGCTTCAGAACATTTCTGAGACCATGATTCCATTGCGTAGATACTTAATGTTGTTTAATACAGCGGCGACCAAAGCGGGTGTCGTGATTACATCGTGTAATCACAGACATTCCTATTGGTAAGGGGAGTTTCCTATACATTGCTCTCTGTATCACTCACGTACTGAAGGTAAGCAGTGTCGGTATCATGTCGCTCTACAAACCCTCGTCTCTAGCAGGAACAGAAGGTTTCGTACAGAATGGGAAGAGGAATTTATTCGCTGTTCTGTCGGAGAAAATGTAATACGTTGCTTTGCTCAACGGTTCAATTAGTAGTAGTATATAGAAGCGACATTACAGGGCATTGCGCTGAATACACAGGCGTAACAGGTATTGTTGTTATTATTATTATTATTATTATTATTATTATTATTATTATTATTATTATTATTATTATTATTTATCAGCAAGTGTTACCATAATTCTTCCGGTCGAGGTGGGTTCCTCCAAGTGGTGACCGGGGGGTGCAATGGTGGCTCTCGTGCTCTTCTTTTCGGCCATTTTTCGTCCTATCATCAACCACTCCTCTTCGTTCTCTCATCTTTTTCATCACTATTTCTCTCCGCCGGCCGCCATTGCATGCGGAACGCCCACCACATCATCACAGCCATTTTCACCTCTCCATCCCCGCTGTTTTTGTTCTTGTCACGTCCGCCACCATGACGGGATTTGTTAACAATGCCTGATGAGGCTTTATTCTTCTTCCCCTTCTAATTCTTATATCTATTATTAGGTTAAGTTTCTTAGGTTTACAACTCCCGTCTCACCAGCGGGGATCTTTCCTATCTCCGTGGTCCTGTCCCACGGTTTCGAGCGCGACTTCCAACTTGTGTGGCCCGACAGGGCGCCCAGCAACGAAGCAATAGTGGACCCTTCATACTGCCCCTATATGCAAGTCTAGGTGCGGAGCCCGGACCAGTAGTCATGTACACTCACGTAGAACCCCAATGGGGGTCCGGAGCGACTTACACGTCCCGGTGACAGACTCTGCTCGCCGGGGCGGATATATCGCTCCGACGTGTTACCGCTGACGTATGGGTGTCGCAGTGTAATCAACCACAAGTCCCCTGAAGCTGCGTGCGGTCTCGGATTGCTCCGGCTTTGGGAGGGTCGGTCGGAGTTAGCCGCAGTAGTCTGACACTTGTATTCGGTGTAGAGTGGGGAGCCACGGGCGGTTATTCCCGTGGTAGGGGCATAAAACTGCGACACGCCTCTGGCGTAAGACTTGCCATTAGGTGTGTAATGACCAGATTGAAGAGTAACTTGCGTGAAGTGGGTTGCTTGGGATCGGGCTGTGGGGGGGTCCCCACGGCCGGCACAGACCGAGAAGACTTTTTTGGTGTCTTTTTCTTTGCCCCCGCGGTGGCAGGCTGACGCCGACAGTTCCGTAGGGGGGGCCAGTTTCAAAATGGCCTCTTCGCGCTCCTCTTCTCCTCCCTCAGAAAAAAATAATAAAAAACAGAAGACAGGAATTGATATGACTGGTGGTCAAATTTTGACGAAAATTGCTATGGACTTGGACCCTGAGAAAGTAACTGTCAAAGTGCCGCCTTCGAAGTTTATCAGTATCACCTTGGACGGAACAGAAAAAGCAATGAAAAACATTAGTCCATTTTACGTGAGACGCGCACTCGACGGACTCGTTGGGAAAGTCAAAAATGCAACTCGCCTACGCAACGGTAGTCTCCTCGTCGAGACGGTATCTCCAAAACAGAGTGAGACGCTGTTGAAAGCGAAGTTGCTAGGGTCTTACCCTATTAAAGTCGAACGGCACTCCTCGCTGAACACCACGCGGGGAGTAGTGCATACGGATTCTCTGGACGGTATGTCTGATGAAGAGATCCAACTAGAACTGGCGGAACAGTCTGTGTCCAAGGCTTACCGTTTATTACGTAAGCGGGAAGGACAGACTATTCCGCTGAGCACTGTCTTTTTGACCTTCGAAAAGCCTGTCCTACCAGAACACATCCTTGTCGGGTACGAGCGTGTCCCAGTTCGTGCGTATGTGCCGAACCCAATGCGGTGTTTTAGGTGCCAACGGTTCGGACATACGCAAAAACGTTGCACAAACAACATCGTATGTGCAAGGTGCGGCGGTTCTGACCATGGGGAATCCCCGTGTGCCAGCGCCGAGCACTGTGTGAATTGTGCTGGGGACCACGCCTCCAATTCTAAAAATTGCCCGAAGTATATGGTAGAGAAGGATATCCAAGAACTGAGAGTCCGAGAAAATATTACGTTTTTCGAGGCGCGTAAGCGTATTTTAGATCAACAGAAAAAGGCGACGGAAAAGTCCTATGCAGCAGTTTTGCAAAAGGCAACACAAGCAATAGATGTATTTACGCAAACGCCACCTCTTGTTAGTATACCTGGGAAGCGTATAGAAAGCGCAACCCAGACGTATGTAGACGTTGCCACTCAGACTGCTGAGTCAGACGACTCGTGTGGCCTTGACATAAGGCCTTATATTCCAAAAAAGATTATTACCGTGGCGACAGAGAAAGACTCTACGCCTGGTAGATCGCCGCGACGTCGCGCTCCCTGTTCTGGTGACGGGTCGAGATCACGGTCTCGATCAAGATCACGATCGGGCGTGCGGCGATCTGCGAGCGAATCCCCACGGTCGAAGACCAAGCAGTCTCAGTCAACGGCACGAAATCCTAGAAAAGATAAGAAGAGAAAATCACCCGTCAAGCCACCATGATAATTTAGATCCACATAATGACTGATATCATACAATGGAATGTAAACAGTGTACGCAGCAGATATGCAGAGCTACAGCAATTGATCTATCGTGAGAACCCTGCTATTTTATGTCTACAGGAGACACACCTCCGACCTGAACATTCCCTGAAAATCTCGGGATACAATGTTTACCGGTATGACCATCTTGCCGGTATTCGTGCTAACGGAGGTTGTGCCCTCCTTCTCCGCCAGAATATCTTTTCCTCTGTTCTAAACATTAACAGTCCTCATCAATGCATAGCTGCCAGAGTAACCTTACCTACCATACAGTTTTCAATAGTCTCCGTTTATATGCCCCAGATACACCATTTACAGTACTTGAAATTCAACATATTCTTTCACAGATACCTGCACCATATCCCTTGGTGGGGGATTTCAATGCATCCCACCACTCTTGGGGCTCAAATTCCGATGACGACAGAGGAAATAAAATAGCAGAGGTATGTACCCGTCTAAATCTTGTTACCCTGAATTCAGGGGAAGCAACACACCTTTCCTTAGCTTATGGTACATACTCCATGATAGATATCTCCATTTGTAGCCCAGTTTTGTCCACGCATTTCGAATGGTCTGTGATTCACGACCTACATGGTAGTGACCACTACCCCATTCGAATGCGTATGTCCGCTTTACGTCCTGCGGAATCTCGATCTCCAAACTGGGTTATTAAAAAGGCGGACTGGGTCGGATTTTCGGAGTCCATATCATTCGATGATAACGCATATGAAAGTGTGGACTCCGTAGTAGACCATTTCTCAAATATGGTTATCAAGTCAGCGGAATTATCTATCCCCCGGTCGTCCTGCAGGCCAAAACGCTTCTCTGTCCCCTGGTGGTCGGATGCCTGCGGAGATGCAATCCGAGACCGCCGATGTGCCTTACGCCAATTTGAGCGCCATCCGACACAAGAAAATTTTGTCCAGTTTAAACGTCTTCGAGCAAAAGCTCGTCGCACTGTATGCGATGCTAAGAAGACGTCCTGGACAAACTACGTCAATTCAATGAAAAGGAATATCCCATCTAACATCGTATGGGACAAAGTCCGTCGAATAATGGGGAAACGTAGTTCTGTAATTCCGGGAATAATAAGCAATGGATTAACAACCACCAGTCCAATAGAAATTGCAGAAATATTCGCTACCTCGTTCGCACAGATTAGCAGCTCAAATAATTATGACCCGGAATTTCTGAAAATCAAAGATGCTGCGGAAAAACGAAACCTCAATTTTATATCAGATAATACAGAGTATTACAATACACCGTTCATATCCGAGGAGCTGTAGGCGGCACTAGACACATCCTCTGACACCTCCCCTGGTCCTGATAACATCCATAACCGAATGCTTCGCCATCTTCCGCCTGCTGGAAAATCCTTTCTTCTGGCAATGTATAACAGAATCTGGACTGAGGGAGTGTTCCCATCTGCTTGGCGTTCCGCCATTGTAATCCCCGTCCAGAAACCAGGAAAGGATCCTTCTTTGTCTGGAAGCTACAGACCAATTTCTCTCACCAGCTGCGTATGCAAGGTTATGGAAAGAATGATAAGAATGATGATGTGGGTACTCGAATCGGAAAACAGATTATCTAACATCCAATGTGGTTTTCGTAAGCACAGATCCGTCGCAGACCATCTTGTTCGGCTAGAGACCGCCATTAGAGATGCTTTTCTCAAGAAGGAACATCTTGTGGCCGTCTTCTTTGATCTAGAAAAGGCTTACGATATCACATGGCGGTATGGCATTCTGCAAACTCTGCATGACTGGGGACTTCGTGGTAGTCTACCAACGTTTATTGCGAAGTTCATGGCAGAGCGGTATTTCCGAGTTCGAGTAGGCACCACACTTTCTAACGAACACCTCCAAGAAAACTGCGTCCCGCAGGGTTCTGTATTAAGCGTTCTTCTTTTCTGCATTGCGATCAATGGAATTGCCCACTGTGTGGGTAACCGAGTACCTTCTCTGTTGTACGTTGATGACTTCAGTTTATATTACAGCTCCCGATATCTTCCGTCCATCGGTCGACATTTGCAGCTGGTCATCAACGTACTATCAGAATGGGCTGTTCGCAATGGCTTTAAATTCTCCACTCAGAAGACGCAGTGTGTCCACTTTTACAACCAACGTGGACTACATCCACATCCCGAACTGCGTCTTAATGGAGTGGAATTGCAATATACAGACACTGCGAGATTCTTGGGCCTTATCTTTGATTATAAGTTAACGTGGGAGGCGCATATACGTGATTTGAGAAGGCGTTGCGAGAAATCCTTAAACATTTTACGCCTTTTGTCAGGGGTCCGATGGGGTGCAGACCGTACAGTGCTTTTACGCCTTTACCGAGCTCTTATTCGATCAAAGCTGGATTATGGGTGTTTTATTTATGGCTCGGCAAATAACTCTAAATTACGTCTTTTAGATACTGTACATCACCATGGGATACGACTCGCTACAGGGGCTTTCCGAACCAGTCGGATAGCGAGCCTGTATTGTGAAGCAGGAGAACCATCACTGTATCGGCGACGCAATATTTTGTTGTGCTCATATGCTGTTAAGCTCCGCTCGCAGCCTGAGCACAACTCTTACGACTCTTTCCATCATTCGTCTCTTTACGGCCGATACAGTGAAAATCCACGGAGATCTCGTCCAGCAGGTGTGCGGTTTCGTGAACTGCTCTCTGAGCTGGATATACATCTACCATCAGTCCGCACACTGGAGTATACCACCACTCCACCGTGGATTATGCGACGTCCCACGTTTGATATAAGTCTGAGCCGCTGTTTTAAGAATTTTACACCAGCTTTTGTTTATAGACTTCGTTTTAGTGAACTTTTATCCCGATATCCAAATTATTCATTAGTTTTTACTGACGGATCCCGGATAAATGATTGTGTTGGTTGTTCCTTCGTTACAAATAGAGAGATATTTAAATACAGACTAAGCCAATATACTAGTGTTTTTACTGCTGAACTCTATGCTTTTTACCGAGTTTTATTGTTTTTAATTCGGCAACCTCGGGGCAGATTCCTTATCTGTTCCGACTCTTTAAGTGCCATCCAGTCCTTGCAGTCTTTTAAATGTGATGATCCGCTTGTCTTAAGAACTCAGCAGCTGTTCCATACTCTCCTTTGCTCTGATTATGAGATTGGAGTAGTGTGGATTCCTGGCCATGTAGGGATTGCAGGAAATGAGGCCGCGGATGCTGCAGCCAGGGCTGGCGCACTGGATGGCTCTCTGGTATATTGGCGCGAGAGGTGGCAGGACATTCAAAACTACTTGAAATATAAAATTTGGTGGCAATGGGAAGGAGAATGGTCTGCACAAGAGGGAAACAGATTACGAAATATAAAGAATACTGTTAGAGTCTGGGATTCGTCTACAAGAGCGTCGCGACACGAGGAGGTTTTACTCACCCGGTTGAGGATTGGCCATTGTCATCTGACACACGGCCATCTCCTACGTGGCGAACCTCAGCCGGAGTGCGATATGTGCCATGTTCCACTTACGGTGGAACACTTTTTATTGCGTTGCAGGAAATATGACCATGCACGGAGGCAATATAGAATTCGGCCGACATTACGTGACGCTCTTGGAAATGATTTTAATTGTGCAAATGCAGTTCTGAGATTTTTATCAAATACAGGTTTGGATAAGGTGATTTAGTTTTTTATTGATCCGTTTTACTCATCCTCCGGACCCTTTACATCCGGAGGTTACATTTGTTGTTTTATATTTGATTTTACATTGTTGACATTTCGGACTTTATACATCCGAATATTTTATAAAATTTTATGGTTTTAAAATATAATTCACAAGTTATCTCTGGTGGCCTTAGTTTTATTGTTTTATTTGTTCGTCTTGAATGCCACCTAGTGTGGTGGAATTGCTCACTTTTATGATTCTGTAGAAATCACCTTACGTATACTGCATTTGTGTGCCTCGTTTTATCGTGACAACGCTTTTTAGTTCTTTTAGCACTCTGATTATTATATTATTTATATATTTGTCACATTAAGAATTTTAGATAAGGGCGCAAATAGCCATAGTAGCTGACGCGCCCTTCTTAAACCCTACTGCTACTACCATAATTCTTATATACGTGCTTGAATATATAAGCCTACATCTTCCCTTGAAGGATAAATTAATTACTAGACTATGCTATATCTCCATTTTAATTTTTTTATCTTTTGATGACTATTAAGTTATTTACTAGTTATTGATTTAGTAATAATAATAATAATAATAATAATAATAATAATAATAATAGAGAAGCTGATTAAATATTACGTGCTAGTGTAGTAATGAAACGAGCTATTAAACGCCAAGAACTGAAATCAGCCTTCAATCATCATGAAGAAAAATTTGACATAAATAAATGTAAGGAAGCCAGCTATCTAGTGGCGAACGAAATAGCTCGTTCTCTTAGTACTTCCAATGAAGGAGAGTTTTATAAAAGCGTAATGATCAAGGTGGCTGAAATAATTTGTTGAGGGAAAGAAGACAGAGGACGGACACTGGAAAGTTTTCTTTTCTCAATCGTACTGTCAGGGACTGGAATTCTTTACCTGCACACTTACTAAAAGCTTTACCAATAACCAAAAACGTATTTAAAAATAGGCTTAAGGACTTTACTAATAGACGATAATTATACACAGTATGTAAAGGATGTAAATGGTATATTGTTATTGAAGTGTTGTGTCAGTGAAGTGTGTTGTGTCAGTGAAACGTGTTCCTGTCAGGGAAGCTTTATAGTTTATAGTGGCAGTGCAAAGTATTTGAACAGTGAAATGTTTTTGAAGTGTTAGTGAAATCAGGATAGAATCAGTGAAATGTGACTTAGTTCCAGTGCAGTGAATGAGTTGACAGCGAAATGAGTGTAATGTGGAAAGGTACTTGTGCAGATATGAACATATCATACTCGTGGGTTTTAGTTCGAACTTAGATTTAAGATACAGATTAGATTTATTTTAAATGTTATTTTAAGTGATAGTGCTTCATTTAATTAAGGAAAGTCCATTATTATTATTATTATTATTATTATTATTATTATTATTATTATTATTATTAATTATTTGTATTAATTACTGGTATTATTATTAAGTGTATTTTTAATTAACAAGTTTATTATTGTCATTATTGAGTGTAATTAGTTACCACTGCCACCGGGTATATACCCATTGCAGTGTGAATAAATACATACATACAATGAAAGTTGTTAATTAATTTAAAAAAACTGCGCATTTCTCGACTAAATATCAAGAAGAGAATTCAGAAAGTTTGTGATTGTGTTCACGAGGAATATTAAAAGAAAAGCAAGAAAATGACAGTAGTGACATTACTGATACAGCAAAGCTTGCGATTTTTATTAGCGGATTAATGAAGAACTCAATGTTAGTGCACGAACCACCACTGGTTGTAGTTTTCATGCCATGTACTGTACCTCTCCTCCGTCTTCTTACTTCTTAGACTGTCTCTCGCGTGTAATCACTGCCGTTCGAGTTTTGGGTCACCGTTGGTTTAATATATTTCAGTAAATGTATCTTTATCGTAGCTAGAATAAGTTTCTCATTGCATGTCTGGACGAAATGTGGTGGCTCCTGAAAATAAAGGGGCTAGCTCCTGATTTCTTTTTCGTCTGTTCCTAGTAAAAATCATCTTTTATTTTATGTAAGCCGCCTTTAAACATACACTTTGTTATTGCTGTTATTAGATGCAAATAATATTCTTCTTGTTCACCGAGTTACACGAATTAAGAGATGTAGAAACACGGTACTGGTGCATGTAGGAAGACTGGTGCACAGAAGCGTGAATTGTTGACTTGCAACTTACTTTTCCTACGAAACTAGTATGATCGATGGACACCTTACTTGTATTAAGTAACCAAAAGCAGGAGCGACATGATACCGACACTGCTTACCTTCAGTAAGTGAGTGAGACAGAGAGCAATGTACAGGAAACTCCCCTTACGAGTATGAATGTCTAGCTTTGGTCACCGCTGTATTAAACAACATTAAATATCTGCGCAATGGAAACACACGGTCTCAGAAATGTTCTGAAGCATTGTAGGACAATATCTTGAGGTGTGTATACAACTATAACAATAGTAAGGTGAGACTGTATTTCCATATCTTACAATGTTAAATTCCTCAAATTTGGGTGCACTTTTCTCAGAAGTTATGAAAGATACAAATGTAGAAAAAATAGGGCTTATGTAACATACCATTACGTATACAACAGGTTCAATAAATTTAAAATTCCACTGAGCGGTTGCTAAAAAACATTTTTTTCTTTGACAACATTTTTTGCATTAAGAATTACAACAAATTATTTTTTATTTTTGCTGAAGAGAAATAATCTTATTTTTTTTACCTACTGTTTAAAATGCCTTCACTGGAGATGAGAATACCATGCAAATGCATGTTTTTATAACACAAGTACAGATTTTATGACATTAACATATTTTATGAAATAAATTAATTAAAATAAACGTTTACTAATTTTTATAGAGTAGATATCAGGTTTCACTGAGTTAAACTGAGCACGAGTTCTACTCTTTCAGGGGCGAGCTAAAGTTTTTCTGTATATATTATATTTTATGTTACAATTATTAGCAAAATAAATAAATAAACTTTATTTGGCTTAATTAACAACATTTTATGAAATGATCAACCATAACATGTTGGAATATTAGCCAGTTGAGAGATTATTGGTAGGCGACATCACGGAAATGTAATTTCCTCCTGTCGTATTTGTTGTGTTCATTAAATGCATCTAAAAATCGACTCACTTAATATACACCAGACTTCCAAATAGTTACTATAGCAACAATAGAGACGTGGTTTCCTATTGAAAGAACAGAGAAGGAGTGCTGGTTTCAAAAGTTTATAATGAAGTGTATAAAACAACGAACGAGAATGTTTTGTTTTCATTGTTCGATGCCCCATATTCGTATCTGCCGCCAGGGTTCGCGAGTTGATGTGCTAATTGTGAACTGACGTGACCACCGTCTGCCTAGAGGGTCTCGCTCAAATCACCGTATCCCCTCATTCATTTTGTTTTCTTTTCCCCACCAAATAATTCAGTTATTGTTTTCGGTAGTACAGACGAGGCAAAAGGTATAAGTTAGTTTATATTGCCTGCGGAGTAGTCACGGTAGCGTACGAGAGAAACGAACGTGAAAGTGCACGCTTTTCAACCGCTGTAAAAGTCTAATGCCTTTGACATTGATGTTCTCAAGTTTCTATGAACAGAGAGAGAGTTAATTTAAGTATCGATCACCTAAATACAGAATATTCAGAGTTGATGAGATGATTACATATTATTAATTGAGTAGTGGGGGAAGCTAATGACACAGAAAGCGGAAGTATCTTTCAAGAAACCTGACCTTTATCTTAGAATTTTTGGGAATATACAGGGTGTAAGGGATATATAAGTGCCTTTTTTTTAACTGGTGATTATTCATGTCATAAGGAAGAAGAAATGTCCTCACATTTTCTCTAACTTCACTATTTAACTAATTATTAAAATATACAATATTAGACGTTTGGCAATGTTGTTGGTTGTAGAGGAGAGGATTTACAAGTACACAGTACAGCTCAAGCGCGTACAGACGTACCGGGACAAAACAGATGCTCTGTTCTAATGCAGGGTCTGACCAAGACAACTGTTGTTTACATAAAACGAACAGCAATGGCGATCTTACTCGTGTTAATTGTGTAAGCATGTGCGGCTTACAGTTGTTTCGGTGCTTCTTCACACCATCCTCAGAGCCTACTGAGTAGGCACAATTAACACGAGTAAGATCGCCATTTAATCAATTATATATATTCAAGTGTTAAAAGTAGTGCACGAAAGATTCAACATGGACAAACTTTCAATCTCATTAATAGAACATTAAGTTAAATTTTTATTTTATTCAACAAAGTTGCTCCATTTTTTTATTGTACGTCTGAAACGGTTTACTGTACAAAATCACACGATCATTTTTTTCTAATGCAAAATTTTAATCTCTCCCGCTTCCGTACAGCAGTATCACGTTTAAAGAAATTTCTTGTTGTGTTATTTTCGAAACGGGTTAAGAGATTCGCAGTTTCTAATAATCGTTGACAAACTGATACAAAATTTCACCAATTAGGTAACCTTCTCTGCGGAAAATGTTGGCGATATATCCTTCTTGCCGCACTTGAATTACGACGACTTTCTCCATAAATTGAAGCGTCGGCTGGAACAACGTTATAAGTTACATCTGGTAAAATTTACAGGAGCTACAAAAACGTGTACGCGTACAACGTTGTTCTTATGAGAGTAGCAAACTTTTGAGTGGGCAAACTTCACTTACTGCATTGATGGACAGTTGCAAGCCAAGGAGTATAGCAAAGTAACACGACATACAACATTATTACACGGAAACACGCCGAATGAAAATTTTGTAACTTACAACGTTGTTCCAGCCGACGCTTCAATTAATAACATATGATATTCCTGAACTGCGAATGACATTGTAAGTGGTTTATTGAATACCTGAACTGAACTGAACTGCTATCAGCTCTAAAGGAGACCTATGGACAAGCTGACAAGCAAATATTTTGATGGGGGTAGATAAAAAAGTTAAATTTTTTTGTTCCACCATGTTAATAATGTCAAAAGAAGTGCTTATACAAATTTTGGGCACTCGACCGCAATTACAAGGTCGTCCAGAAAGTGATTTTCCCCGGGACCGTTCACAGGAAAAAGCACAATTGCATGGGAAGATCTATTGAAACAGTTACAGCAATTGTTGCGCTGCTTGTCAAAATATCCCCCACTGGAATTGAGACATTTGTCATAACATGGGATCAATTTTTATATCCTTGTATCGTAGAAGTCAGTCGCATGGAATCGGAACCAGAGTTTGACAGCCATCTGCACCTCTCTGTCGATCCCATGATGTGACAAATTTCGTGGATTGGGAAATATGTTGGAAAATAGCTCAACAGTTGCTGTGTCTGTTCCAATAAATTTTTCCAATGAAATTGTGTTTTTTTCTGTTAACGGCCCGTGGCGAACTTATTTTTTTACGGTCCTCGTAATTGCGGTCGAGTGGCCAAAATTTGTATAAGCACTTTTTTTGACATTATTAACACGGTGAAAGAAACAAAATTAACTTTTTTATCTGCCCCCATCAGAATGTTTACTTGTGAGCTGTACGTCTGTGCAGAGTGCTATCAGCTGCAAAAATTCTGTTGAACATGTTGCCACGTCACTCACACCAGAATATTAACAAATTTAAGCATGCATTATTATTTAATTTCATGACAATGTAATGGAACATACAGATATTTATTTAAACTTATATTAACTCTTTGCTAGATATACCTACTGATGTAATTGTGTTCATATTTTTACTAATGATATAAGCTGTATAATGCAAATGAAAAAAGGAAAGGACCATTTTTTTTTTCTGGGAAAACTATAAAGTTTTTTACCCTATGTTGTATGGACAGTTTTTGATCCTGTAAACCGTCTCCGAAGACTATGAAAAAAACGGCACTTATACCCCTTACACCCTGTAACCTAAACAACTATACTGTGACTGGGCCCTACCAGGACTTTCTGATAATATGATTAGTATTTAAATTACCACAATTATAATATCAATAATTCAGGACATGCGTGGACACGACTCAAGTCAGAAAACATAGTTCTGAGAAAAAGTGCTCAATAACTTTCAAACTTTACAAAAAAGGGTATATTTGCAAGATATTACTATCCAGTCTTAAAAGAGCGGAGTGTTTCGTAATGTGTTCATTTTCATTTTATATAAAATTTGTATATGTAGGATATGTGCATATTAAAAATCCATTCTGAAGGTATTACTTAATATTTCAGAATCATCCTTAGAAATTTCACCTGCGTAATACTGAAAATTTTACTGCTAAGAACATGCATAAAAAGCTAAGCACAGTAAAGTAAATCAGGTGTTAACAATGCATCCTGTAACAATAATATTGTACTTTTAAACTGCTGTAATTCCTGTTGCAACCGTGACAGATTCCTGATTCTTTCTTTAAATTGCTGGACATAAGTTACTGCAGAGCCTGTAATCAAATATCTCATGTCACTAATGTTTCACGTGTAAAAAAATACTTATTGTTGAGAAAATGTAAAGCATTTTATTTTTAATAGGCCTACTCGCTTATTGATTTTCTCTTGTTAAGATTGTGTTCTGAGATGTTCAAGCTCTATTCTTATAAAAATAAGCAATTCACTCATTCATAGTGTTTTCCCCCTGGGCAATCTTTCACTGCAAACCCAACACTCTCCAGTCTTTCCTATTTTCTACCTTCTTCTTAAATAAGTTACAGTTTAAAAAAGAATCACGTCAATAGGTTAAATGCTTTGATATAAATCTGTTTAAATTTAATATTTTAATTATTCATTAATTCAGTAGACTACTGGCAAAAACAGCGATGTCCAAAAATTAAAATATATATATATATATATATATATATATATATATATATATATATATATATATATATATATGGGTATCTACCCCCGGATTCCCTTCCTCCTTAATTACTTACTTACAACTTACTTACAAATGCTTTTAAGGAAGCCGGAGGTTCATTGCCGTCATCATATAAACCCGCCAAGGTCCCTATCCTGTGCAAGATTAATCCAGTCTCCATCATCATATCCCACCTCTCTCAAATCCATTTTTATATTATCCTCCCATCTACGTCTCGGCCTCCCTAAAGGTCTTTTTCCCTCCGGTCTCCCAACTAACACTCTATATGCATTTCTGGATTCGCCCATACGTGCTACATGCCCTTCCCATCTCAAACGTCTGGATTTAATGTTTCTAACTATGTTAGGTGAAGATTACAATTCAATGCAGTTCTGCCATTCTCCTGTAACTTCATCCCTCTTAGCCCCAAATATTTTCCTAAGAACCTTATTTTCAAATACCCTTAATCTATGTCCCTCTCTCAAAGTGAGAGTCCAAGTTTCACAAACATACAGAACAACAGTTATATATCAGTTTTATAATTCTAACTTTCAGATTTTTTGACAGCAGGCTAGATGACAAAAACTTCTCAACCGAATAATAACACGCATTTCCCATATTTATTCTGCGTTTAATTTTCTCCCGAGTGTCATTTATATTTGTTACTGTTGCTCCAAGATATTTGAATTTTTCCACCTCTTCAAAAGATAAATTTCCAATTTTTATGTTACCATTTCGTACGATATTCTGGTCATGAGACATAATAATATACATTGTCTTTTTGGGATTTACTTCTAAACCTATCACTTTACTTGCTTCAAGTAAAATTTCCGTGTTTTCCCTAATCGTTTGTGGATTTTCTCGTAACATATTCACGTCATCCGCATAGACAAGAAGCTGATGTAACCCGTTCAATTCCAAACTCTCTCTGTTATCCTGAAATTTCCTAATGGCATACTCCGGAGCAAAGTTAAAAAGTAAAGGTGATAGTGCACCTCCTTACTTTAGCCCGCAGTGAATTGGAAAAGCATCAGATAGAAATTGGCCTATTCGGAATCTGCTGTATGTTTCACTGAGACCCATTTTAATCAGTCGAACTAGTTTTTTTTGGGAATACCAAATTCAATAAGAATATTATATGAAACTTCTCTCTTAACCGAGTCATATGCCTTTTTCAAACTTTGAATAACTGATGTACTGTACCTTTATACTCCCATTTTTTCTCCAATATCTGTCGAATACAAAAAATCTGATGAATAGTCGATCTATTACGCCTAAAAATGCACTGATGATCCCCAATAAATTCATCTATGTAAGGGGTTCATCACTCAAAAGAAAATTGGACAAAATTTTGTACGACGTCAACAAAAGTGATATTCCTCGAAAGTTACTACAGTTAGTCTAGTCCCCCTTCTTAAAAATAGGTACTATTATGGTCTCCTTCCATTGTTCTGGTACAATTTCTTTTTCCCAAATAGCAAGTAGAAGTTTATAAACTTTGCAAGATAATTCGCTTCCACTCTTTTGTATTAATTCTTCTGGAATTAGATCGATACCTGGAGACTTGTACTTCTTCAGATTTTCTGTCGCAATTCGACTTCATAAATTGTGGGTTCGGGTATAAATGGGTCAGCAGTTCGTATTTCAGTTTCGTGCCGATCATTTCTATTTGGCCTAAGTACATTTAGTAGTTGCCAAAAATAGTTTTTCCATCTGTTCAGGATTGAATGAGAGTCTGCAAGTAAGTCACCGTTCTCATCTTTGATGACGTTTACCCTTGCCTGATATCCGTTCTTAAATTCCTTTATACTTTTATATAAGTCTCGAATGTTTTTATTCTTACTATTTATTTCTATCTCATTCAGTTTTTCCTTCAAGTAATCTCGCTTTTTATTCCTAAGTGTACGACTTGGTTCCCGTCTTTCACTGAAATAATTATCTCTATTCTCCTGAACTGGATCCTTTAAGAATTTCAATTTTGCCTGTTTTCATTTTTCTACTACCATGCAACAATCTTCATCAAACCACGGTTTCTGTTTCTTAGTTTCATAATAATCTATGCTCTGCTCAGCTGCAATTTTGATACTATCTTTGATATTTTCCCACACGCTATTACGAGGCGCGTCCAAAAAGTAACTTTTCCACTTGTCCCACAGCTAGCAAACCATATGTTACTTCGCGCCGTAGCCTAGCTTTCTCGTTAGCCACGGTAGTATACACGTGATGTCATTGTTTGTTGAATTTATTTACACTGTTTTTAAGTAAGGAAATCCATTTACCAGCAGACACTGTCTGTCCAAGGTATTGAGCTTATTTTCAAAACGACCATTGTCAATTCCCATAACTTTGTGGGAAATCACGAAAAACGTTTCTAGGTCTAACATTTCTTACCAGCTTTGCAAGATACATTATGGAACTGAAGAGTTTGGGTGCGTTTAGAATCAAATGGGACATGAGTAAACCGCGGGAGTGCGGGCCCTTTACCATCAAGTTAAGTATGACTGGAGCGTTCCGTGGCGAGTGTACTGAACTCTCAGGTAAGCAACTCACTATGAGTGCTTCAGACGTACAGTCTTGAGTATATGAATTACATACAATAATCATACATTTCGTACTTACCTAATTGATGCGATATCGACAGAATATTTTTCTTACGATAGGGAATTACAATGTACAACTATATACATACGTAGATTGTCAAAGGATAAACTTCATCGTTTATCAGTTAGAATATGTTTGTACTGCGAAAAGCTTCTTTAGACATCGCTTGAGGTTAATGGAGCGTACGTGAAAAGGTTTACATTGTCATTTAAGTTTTTGTCCTGATTTTTCACCAAACTGTTCAACACTGCATAGCCATTATTTTTTTATTACACTACCTAATTTTTCATTTACCTTATCAGGATACAGTCCTTGGGGTACCTTGTTAATTGTTTCCGATAATTTCTCAATTAATTTAATACACCCGGACATTTGTAGACCAGACGTTTCCAGTTGAGTTGTAACTTGTGGCAAATTTCCGTAAAATTGGTCTTTATGCATTGTAGATTTTGGTGCATATTTTCTGAAATTAGGAATTGTGCTGTTGTAATGGCAGCTGAATCTTTGCCATCTAAAGCATGATTAACTAGTTTGAATTTATTGTAATGTTCTGCGAAATATAAGGCAGCTTCAAGCCAGGTGCCCCATCCTGTAACTACGGATTAAGGTGGAAGGTGGAGATCGGGTGCAATTTCTCGAAATTTTAATATTCTTGAAGGGGCTTTGAGATTTTTTTTTTTTTCACATACGCTATAAAACAGTCCAAATCGCTATATAAAGCACGAATAGCTTCAGCAACTCTTTGCAGTTCGTGCGCCAGACAAGTTAAATGCACCATGTTGGAATACCGCTCTTTAAGTTGTTTTGCTGCCTTAATAATGTATGGAGCTGCATCAGTGACGAAAAGAAGTACATTATTATATTTAATCCTTTCCGTCTATAAAAGGCGCATAGCCTTATAAAAAAATTGGACAATAGTTGCATGGTTTACTTTTTCCAATTTCTGTGAAGTTAGCACAACTTTTTTCCCTGCACAGTTGTCGAAAAGTATACCGACCACCACATTTGCCACATATCTACCACTTTCATCTGTAGATTTATCAACTGACACCCATATATTTTGTGATCGTTCACGCTTTCTCGAATTTTGCCAATCGTATTCTGGTACGAAATTGGTAAATATTCTTTACGTATTGTTGCTTCTCCTGAGATATGTTGATTTGTATATTTTCCAGAAATGATGTAAAGTGAGGATTGTCCAAAGTTCTGAATGGAATGTTTGTGTGTATCAATATGTCACATAAGTCTATATTGAATTATGACCGACTATTTGAACTCGATTTGTTCTTGTTTGCGTTCAACATTTTCCTTGTGTCCTTTACTATTACAGTGTCCTTCAAAATAGTACTTCTTAGTTCGTAATAATCTGAAAATATACATGACACTTACAACAGTTTCTCCTTCTAAAATAACCTAAATATATCGCGTCCGAATTGTTCTACTAAATTATTTAGTATTGCACTTCGTGAATGAGTTGTTTCAGGCATTGTAATTTGTGTCATTTCACACACGCAACTCTTCAGTATGACAGCTAAACACACTCTGAATGTTTCGGGTTCGATGCACGGAACAGTACGGCGAAAGGCGAGAGAGACTTACGTCATACTCTATACCCGTCTGCATAGTCAACTGCAATCGCCGTATAGGGCCCGCACTCCCGCGGTCTAGACATGAGACTCTTTCATTCCAAAGTTGGAACTAATAATTTAGCGCAATTTTTGCTGTTTACAAGATTAATTTTGATTTCAATAGTCAATTTTAACGCAAGATTTTAGTGATTTAGATGGCGTTCTGAAGCCAAATCATGACAGTTGTGTGTAAAGTTATATTTGAAGAATGCAGGGACACAGAAAGCTCATTTTCGTTACCAGGTGGACAAGAGACGTTTTGAAATTGAGATCCTCAATTATATTCCGTGACATAGTACAGGGATTACGTCGCCGATTTTGATTTCAATTTCTGTATGATTAATTGGGACACAGAAGTGGTTAAAATCCAGCAGAACAGCATTCAATAGCAAAAAATAATATTGGAATATTAAATAATGGCGTAGCTGTAGAACAATGGAACTTAAGGGGAGAGGATGGTATGTTTGATGAAAAATGACTAAATTTAAAAAAAGAAATTCTTTAAAATACTCTGTGATATGTGTGGATCGCCATTTTTAAACTTCCTGCATTATGGATTTTTAAATCACTCGCCCACTTTTATTGTTGTTTCCGGTAAATTAAATTTTCAAATTTTTTTTTCTTTAAAATACCCTTTGATATGTCTGGAATGCATTGCATATAATTTTGTGGGTATTTGTGCCCTAATCGGATGTTGAGACGTCATTATTAAACTTCCTGCGCTATGGATTTTAAATCACACGCCCGCTTTTATCGGTTTCCAGTAACTTTATTGTTTTTGCTACATTGCCAGACAAAATTAATATAATTTCTGAACTATTAAAGATACATGCATGAAATTTAGAACACATATTCGTTAGACTATTTGGAAACTTTTCTCTGTAACAGAATTTTGTTAATTGATTTCATTTTAAAAACACGTCCGTTTGTTTGCAAGAAAGGAAATCAGAAAATTGTTACTAAATTTTAATTGTTTATTTTACAAACATAGGGACTAATATCAAAATTCTGTTACAGACAGTTTGTAGAATATACTTTTGCAAATACATTGCAAAAACTGTTTGAATCTATCTTTAAAAACGGTTTAGATATATCGGTTTTAGTACAATCCTGCATTGGGTATTTTTTTTTTTAATTTGGACCCCCAAATAATTTCTTTTCATTTGGTTGAGTTGCCACAGCTATGAGCTCTCTACACACAAAAAATTAATAATTTACACCGAATAGGAAAAAAGTTAAAAAAAAACATCCTCTCCCCTTAACTTAAATGAACTGAAAAAGAACAATCAGATTCGGGCATAATTTTGAATTAGATATATAACTCTAGTAAATATTGTTATATTGTCGATGGATTTTAATATGAATAAATACAAAACAATTTTATAAAATTTTCTTAAGTTATTTTTACATTTGCTCTATGCACACATGATAGAATAATGAAATTATAAAGGTCCACTCTAAATTTCTTTAAACTTTGATAAGATGAATAAATGAAAACTAATAATTAGGCAGTGGATGCGGGATGACTTATCGTTGAAAGTAGGTGCATATTTACTATATGTTACAATTTTTTCATTCAGACCATTGGCTGAACAGTTTTTAAACGTAAACAGACGACGTCAACATGCTACTGTATCTCTGTACAGTCAGAATGAAAAGAAAAATAACGTACTGTAGCACATACTTCGTCATCATTGATGGAATTACTAGTGTTGCAGTAAACGACGATAGAGTCTCGTAAGTTGTCGAAGCTGAATCGTCTTCGCCTATCCTGCAGGATAATACAACTGCACACATTGCGTTGCAATGTTACTATGAACGGACCGGGGTCCATTCTGTACGCTGCTGTACTCGCCAGGTATACAAAAGACGGACGACACGGCACGTACCATATACTCTGATAAGAAACAAGTTCACTTTTCCTTAAGTCATCCACATACAATGTCTGCTAATAATGCTTCAGAATAAATAGAATTGAACCAAACTCTTTGCATATAAAATACATAGTATAGATTATTTAGTATCTAATAAATGAGAAGTTTTTTTTTCGTAACTTACAAAACATTTATGAGTGATTCCGAGTCTGTATTTGTTTTCTGGCGAAATTATATTAAGAACTTGGCAAACACATTTAGCCTACCTAAAATAATGTCACTCTTAACGCCATTAGTTACTTAATAACTGGAAGACTTGAAGGATTCTTACGTATCTGTTTTAAAAATAGCTGACTTTATGAAAGAGAAATCAATTTTTCTCCTTTCATGTTTATGAGGAATGTGCGTAGGAATAACTTCTATCTTTTTACAAATTTCTTATGCACCTTTCTTCTTTTGCCGGCTTTAAGGAGTGAAACAAGCATTTGAATAGCAATTCTCACGACCTGTCTGTTAAAGGAATATTTTCAACACCTTTACACAAGTGTTGTCAAATTATTGATGAGACTCGAGTTAAAAGAAGAAAACATCTTTTTTCCGAGACGATTGCGAACGAGAAGGTCATTTCATCTGAAAAGGGAGTAAAGAAGTGGGGGGGGGGAAGAAAGCTGGTGAGAGTAAGGGTTGTCCAAAAGTAAGAAAGATGTTCTACTGTACTGTATAAAAATAAAATTATTTTGATGTAAATTAAGCACGTCAATGATAGAAATCAAGATGATAATGGTGTCGGTTAATTTCATAATCTTATGTGTATTGACTTCCATAAAAAGTTGATAAAGGATAATCTAAATGTGAATTTTTCCTATACTAATGAGCACCTAAAGAATATTTGAGACTTCACACGCTTCCATGAGAAATATGATATCTAAAAATATTCCAGAAAGTACATTTTTATAGGATGATGGGTAAATAAAGAATATCCAAGACTCAGCAAGTAAACTTATAGTGAATAAATACTGACACTTTCAAGTGGAGGTTGACAACCAAGGAACATTAGATACTAATCACTTGTGCAAGATATTGGAAAGATTTTAAATATTTGAGACTCAAACAAATGTTCACAGGATAATGTACAGTTACATAATATTGGAGACTCAACATGTCAACAAGATAATGGACAAATACAGAATATAGGAGACTCAACATGTCCACAGGATAATGGACAATTACAGAATATTGGAGACTCAACATTTTCACAGAATAATGAACAGGTACATAATATTGGAGACTCAATATTTTCACAGGATATTGGACAAGTACATAATATTGGAGACTCAACATGTCCATAAGATAATGTACAGGTACAGAATATATGAGATTCAACATGTCTGCAGAATAATGGAGGGGTACAGACTATTGGAGACTCAAAATTTACACAGAATAATGGACATGTACAGAATATTGGGGACTTAACATGTCCAACGGATAATGGACAGGTACAGAATAATGGAGACTCAACAAGTTCATAGGATAAAGGAAGTTACAGAATATTGGACACTCAACATGTCCGCATTAACAGGTACAGAATATCAGACTCAACATGTCCACAGAATAATTGACAGGTACAGAATATTGGAGACTCAACATGCCCACAGGATAATAGACAGGACCAGAATATTGGATACTCAATATGTCCATAGGATAATGGACAAGTACAGAATATTGGAGAGTCAAAGTGCCCACAGGATAATAGACAGGACCAGAATGTTGAAGACTCAACATGTTCATAGGATAATGGACAAGTACAGAATATTGGAGACTCAACATGTCCGCAGGATAATATACAGGTACAAAATATTGGAGACTCAACATGTCTACAGGATAATTAACAGGTATAGAATATCAGAGACTCAACCTGTCCATAGGATAATGGGCAAGTACAGAATATTGCAGACTCAACAGGTCCATAGGATAATTGACAGGTACAGAATATTTGAGACCCAAAATGTGTACAGGATAACAAACAAGTACAGTATATTGGAGACTCAACGTGTCCATAGGATAATGTACAAGTACAGAATATTGGAGATTCAACATGTCCATAGGTTAATGAACAAGTACAGAATACTGGAGACTCAACATGTCCATAGGACAAATGACAGGTACAGAATATTGGAGACCCAACATGTCTATAGGATGATGGACAAGTATATAATATTGGAGACTTAACTCGTCCATTGGATAATGGACAAGTACGGAATATTGGAGACTCAACATGTCTACAGGGTAATGAACAAGTAGAGAATATTGGAGACTCAACATGTCCATAGGATAATGGACAAGTACAGTATATTGGAGAATCAACATGTCCATAGGATAATGGACAAGTACAGAATATTGGAGACTCAACATGTCCATAGGATAATGGACAAGTACAGTATATTGGAGAATCAACATGTCCATAGGATAATGGAAAAGTACAGTATATTGGGAACTCAAAATGTCCATAGGATAATGGACATTTACAGAATATTGGAGACTCAACATGTCCATAGGATAATGAACAAGTACAGAATATTGGAGACTCAACATGTCCATAGGACAAATGACAGGTACAGAATATTGGAGACTCAACATGTCTACAGGATGATGGACAAGTACAGAATATTGGAGACTTGACATGTCCGTTGGATAATGGACAATTACGGAATATTGGAGATTCAAAATGTCTACAGGGTAATGAACAAGTAGGGAATATTGGAGACTCAACATATCAATAGGATAATGGACAAATATAGTATATTGGAGAATCAACATGTCCATAGGATAATGGACAAGTATAGAATATTGGTGACTCAACATGTCCATAGGATAATGAACAAGTACAGAATATTGGAGACTCAATATGTCCATAGGATAAATGACAGGTGCAAAATATTGCAGACCCAACACGTCCACAGGATGATGGACAAGTACAGAATATTGGAGACTTGACATGTCCATTCGATAATGGACAAGTACGGAATATTTGAGACTCAACATGTCCATAGGATAATGGACAAATGCAGAATATTGGAGACTCAACATGTCCATAGGATAATTGACAGGTGCAGAATATAGGAGACCCAACATTTCTACAGGTTGATGAGCAAGTACAGAATATTGGAGACTCAACATGTCCATAGGATAATGGACAAGTACAGAATATAGGAGACTCAACATGTCCATAGGCTAATGGACAAGTACAGAATATTGGAGACTCAACATGTCCATACGATAATGGACAAGTATATAATATTGGAGACTCAACATGTCCACAGGACAATGGAAATGTACATAATATTGGAGACTAAAAATTTTCATAGGACAATGGACAAGTACATATTATTGGAGACTCAATATGTTCCCAGGACAATGGACAAGTACATAATATTGGAGACTCAACATGTCCACAGGATAATGGACAACTACATAATATTGGAGACTCAGTATGTCTACAGGAAAATGGACAAGTACATAATATTGGAGACTCAACATGACCACAGGTTAATGGACAAGTACAGAATATTGGAGACTCAACATGTCCACAGGATAATGGACAAGTACAGAATATTGGAGACTCAACATGTCCACAGGACAATGGACAAGTACATAATATTGGAGACTCAACATGTCCACAGGATAATGGCCAAGTAGAGAATATTGGAGACTCAACAAGTCCACAGGACAATGGACAAGTACATAATATTGGAGACTCAACATGTCCACAGGATAATGGACAAGTACAGAATATTGGAGACTCAACATGTCCACAGGATAATGGACAAGTACAGAATATTGGGGACTCAAAATGTCCATGAGATAATTGACAGGTACGTAATATTGGAGACTCAACATGTCCGCAGGTTAATGGACAGGTACAGAATATTGGAGACTCAACATGTCTACAGGATAATGGACAGGTACAGAATATCGGAGACTTAACACGTCTACACAGTAATGGAAAAGTTTAGATTATTTAACACTTATCGTATTCAGAAGATAAATTATATGTTGTATAACATTCGACACTGAACATATCCATCAAATAATGGTCTTATGGAATGTTCGAACCTGAAACGTTTATCGGATAATGGACAGGTACCGAATATTCAAGAAAACTTGTCCGTAGATAGTGAACAATTAATAGAATTTTTTAACCCAACCATTCGTCGGATAAGGAACAAGTGTAGAATATTTTAGAAAAAAGTTAGACAGATAATGAACAGGTATAGAATATTTGAGAGAAAAGTAAACCGAAAAATAGACAGTCTGTGGTATGATATTCGATATTTATTACGTCGTCCAGTTAATGAACAGGTGTAAAATGCTGGGCGTAAGACGTCCATCGGACAATGTTAAAAAATGTTATGTTTTATTTAACGACGCTCGCAACTTCAGAGGTTATATCAGCGTCGCCGGATGTGCCGGAATTTTGTCCCGCAGAAGTTCTTTTACATGCCAGTAAATCTACTGACATGAGCCTGTCGCATTTAAGCACACTTAAATGCCATCAACCTGGCCCGTAATCGAACCCGCAACCTTGGGCATAGAAGGCCTCCATCGGACAATGAAGGGGTATTAAATACTTGAGACAACTGGTACACCAGAAAACGAAGATGTATGTAATATTGGAATCTCAATCGTTTTTCTAATTCTCCGGTCGCACTATGCTCCTGGGGTTTATTTTAACAGAATGTCTGCTGTGTCCGCCACAAATTCTATCGCGATCTCACCGGGGATCGAACTTAGGCCGCCTGAGTGGAAGACCACCTCACTGGTACTTGAGCCTCAGACGTGGCTCAATGCTAATGCATAAGCTTATCTTTCTATAAACACAGGTTAAATGGATTTATTGTTAATACTTCTGCAGAATTGAATCAAAAATCTAATTAAGAAGCATTACACTTCTGGAGAACAAGATTGGAAAAGGATGTTGTTGTTGTTTTTTTTTTTTTGCAATGTCATCCTGTCTCCGTCAACTCCACACACTTTAACTCAAAACACTCCCCATTTTACCTCTCTTATTCTCTACCTTCCACACCATTTCATTTCGTAAAAAATTGTTACACAAAATGGCACACGAGCTTAAGTGTTACACTGCTCTGTCGATTTAGTAGATGTGTTTGAGTCTAAAGAAAGCAAAAATAGTACAACGTGACAAGAATCCAAGCCCCCGCATACCGATAAGGCATCATGTCCCAAACACTTTCTAGTCTGGGTATTTCTGACAAAGTAAATATTATTCGTTGCCTTGAAAATATTAAGGATATTGCTGGAGAGTTTGATGTAATATTTATTAATTTTCATTTCTATTTATTTATTAAATACTTTATTAATTTCTTTATTGATTTAGTTCTTTATTTATTCCTTCGTTAATTAGCCTAATTAATTCCTTCGTTAATTAATTCATTCGTTCATTCATTCATTCATTCACTCATTCATTCATTCGTTCCTTCATTGACTCATTTCTTCCTTCCTTCATAACTTTACTCACTCAATCATTCCTTCCTTCCTTTCTTTCTTTATTTATTTACTTATTTGTTAGTTTATTCATTTATATTATATATTTATTCAAATATCTATATATTTATTCATTAATTCACTTATTATTGTATTTCCTTTATATATTTTTTTTCTAGGAAATAAAAGTAATTTGTATTAATGTTGTATCAGATTCGCTCTTTATAATGAATAAACGACTCTGAAATGCCCATTTCCGTATGATCGATATTTTACTGGCCATAATATTTCTTCACTTTCTTGTTCTATCTCAGTAGTATTCAATCTTCATTTGCTAAAACTGAATTGCAATAATATAATAATTAACAAAAGACTATGATTAATGTTTTATTAAAAATGAATTATTATTATTATTATTATTATCGATATCATTATTATTAATATCATTATCATTGTTATTATTATCAATATTATTATTATTATTATTATTATTATCAATAATAATTGTCTTATTTTTTATACTTTGTATGTCTCATTTATGTTGACCTGCTGTTAACATTTTATTATGCTTTTTCCCTTCTTTCTATATGTTATATATTATGTCTGATTTCTACATACTTGTTGTTTACATTATATTATTATTATTGTTATTGTTGTTGTTATTATTATTATTATCATTATTATTATTATTATTATCAATATATTATTATTGATATCATTATCAATGTTGTTATTATTATTATTATCAATAACATTATTATTATTATTATTATTATTATCATCAATAATAATTATCTTATATTTTTATACTTTGTATGTGTAATTTATTTTGACCTGCTGTTAATATTTCATTACCGTATGCTCTTTCCTTTCTTTCTGTATGTTGTATATTATGTCTGATTTCTACATACTTGTTGTTTACATTATATTATTATTACTATTATTATTATTATTATTATTATTATTATTATTATCTTATTCATTTTTTTGTGTAAAATTGTAGTGCACTTTGTAAATTTGTAGTGTTTTTTGTAACGCAGTTTTACTCCTGGTTGAGTGTTAGAGGAGGCCGTATGGCCTTAACTCTGCCAGGTTAATTAAACCATTATTATTACTATACAATGATGCAATAATAATATTAGTAGACCTGATTTACGTAAAAAATGTATTCAAGCAAGGGTAAACAAGCATTGATACTGCACAAGCACAAGAAACTATAATATAATGCAATAATTATCAACAAGTATAATAAAATAAATGTGTCAGCATTTTTGCATACGTATTCAGTGGGATACGTACCCCCTTGAGATAACCCCGCGTCCCTAGGGAGTACGCGTATACAATAGATTGAATACCACTGCTCTACCAGAATATGATGCTTCCCGATTGCAGGGGACTTCCTCCACGTGCTATACGTACAGAAGTAGGTGAACACTGACTTTCTACTAAATCAACGGATCAGTGTACCAGATATACAGGGTGATTCAGACCATCCGTAACAGTTACTTATTTCGGAAAGTAGTGCATTAAAATTTTCGAGACAAAAATATTTGTAACTAAAGCACATGTGAAGTTTCACTTGAGCTTGATTTCATCAACCAGCCTCAACAGGAAGTAGGGTCAGTGACGCATTACTTTAAATTTTCAAATGGGAGTCGAGGTCAAATATGGTACCTTTTGATTGAGCGCTACAAAACAAACAACTTTCATAGGAAATGTTTTTATCAATTCCTATTCTTTCATTGAGATAACGTACGAAAAGACAATGCCATCAATATTGAGAAATGTTATAATACGAAAGTGTAGTCAGTGACGCATTACTTTAAAATTTCAAATGGGAGTCGAGGTCAAATATGGTACCTTTTGATTGAGCGCTACAAAACAAACAACTTTCATAGGAAATGTTTTTATCAATTCCTATTCTTTCATTGAGATAACGTACGAAAAGACAATGCCATCAATATTGAGAAATGTTATAATACGAAAGTGTAAATAAGAAAATTAATATTGACAGATGTTATTGAAAGACTGGACAATTCTATAATTTTATAAATGTTAAAACTGTCTCCCGTTCTGAGCAGCGCACACCCGTACTCTTATTCTAACACTGTCAGCGACTCCTAACACTTCGGCATGGTCAAGTGTCTGAAAGGTCTCTCGGATTCGCTGTTTCATGTCATCTATTGTTGTGGAACGATCTTGATAGACGATGTTTTTTAACCGTCACCAAAGATAGAAATCCAAAGACTCAGGTCAGGAGATCGTGCTGGCCATGCCACAGGACCGCATCTGTTTGTAGTACGTAGGAGGTATTTGTAATCACTCTTAACTTTTAGGTAATTATTTTATTAGTCACAAAAGTAATTGCAAAACTAGAAAATGTACATACGTAGGTACCGAGAGAACAAAATATTTCCTTCTTATTGCACATTGTTGGGCAAGGCCACCTGAGATTATTACGTGGCTAAGTGCAGTGTACATGTAGACCTGTCCGTAGATACTGTATTGCGGTGACTAAAGAAAACACTGCTGATCGAGCAAAGGGGAAGAGGTAGTTTACTTGTATTCACCCCTCGACTGTGCTGCCGGCCACTAGGTCTACACTCAGCCAGGTAATTGTGCGTGTGTACTAGCCTATGTCAACATTAAATGTACTTATCCAGTTTACATTTTTTCTCGTAACATTTCTCAGTAATAATGACATTATCTTTTCGTACGTTTTTTTAATTGAAAGAATAGGAATTGATAAAAACTTTGCCTATGGAAGTTGTTTGTTTTGAAGAGCTCTATCAAACGGTACCATATTTGACTCCGACTCCCATTTGAAATTTTAATGTAATATACCACTGACCCTACTTCCTTTTAAGGCTCATTGATCAAATCAAGCTCAAGTGAAAGTTCACATGTGCTTTAGTTATAAATATTTTTGTATCCAAAATTTTAATGCAATAGTATCCGAAGTAAATGACTTACGGGTGGTCTGGATCACCCATTGTCTTCTCGTACGTTTTCTCATTGAAGGAGTAAGAATTAATAAAAACGTTTCCTATGAAAGTTGTTTGTTTTGAAGAGCTCTATCAAATGGTACCTTATTTGACCACGACTCCAATTTGAAAATTTAAAGTAATACGCCACTGACCCTACTTCCAGTTAAGGCTGATAGATGAAATCAAGCTCAAGTGAAAGTTCACATGTGCTTTAGTAATAAATATTTTTGTCTCGAAACTTAGTGCACTAGTTTCGGAAATAAATTACTGTTACAAGTGGTATGAATCACCCTGTATAGATGTCCAGGTAGATGTACATACAATTTATTTCTTGCAGATGTGGACAGTGTCGGTATTGCGGGGGAAGTATTTCGTAAGACCGTTAGGGAGGCTTTGTTTGCGTGACCCGCTAATACGTGGAGATGAACATTTAAACTGGTGATCGTCAGCGTAGCTCAGAGTATTTTCTAAGGCTTTCATAACTTGTAATGCGATTGTCAGGCAATCTTCTGGCAAATGCTTGGACTCATCTCGCCAAATATCATCATATTATCGCTATTTTGAACTACGATGTTGTTACTGCGTCTTTAATTGGCCAGATTTCAGATTTAAAAATAAATCTGGTGACAGTTAGGCTCTCATGAATAATTTGTGTCGTATTAATGGACTACAGGTCAGCATGTCAGGTTTCACTATCGCCATACAGAAGATTCCGTTTCTTCGTAGTGAATAAAAATATGACGTGGGATTTCCTGAAACGTTTATGATTTCGATTGTGTGTTACTGTAACATTTAGATTTTTAAGAAATTGGTTCTCATCTGTAAGGATTGTGTATATGATTGAGAGTGAAGTCATTTTGTTCGTATTAATAATGATTGTTTTTTTACCTCATTTCTTTATTTAATATTTACCATATGTCCGTTCAAGTATTTACAATTGAATTAGTTACTGTGTTTAAACTCAATTTGTTTATTGGAGAGCCGTTAGCAAAGGTCTACGATAAGAGAACAAAATTAATGTTAATTAATGCAAGAAATACCTCCGACTGAGGTTGTGGATGGTATCATCTATTAGCAGGCAGTGCATTGCACTTGACGATATATGTCAGAGGAAGAACAATAATCTGAAATCTGACTACCTGATTAGTGTAGTTTGTTACTAGTCGGTTATGTATGCAGTGGGGAGGAAAAGAAAATTCGCCACCCTACCGCATTACTTCCTGGCTTAGTTGCCTTACGAGTGGTACCCTATTCAAGTCATGAGGTTCACGCTGTTGACTGAATAACAACAATAATAACATCAGTTCACTGTATCTCATTTTAGACGTAACATTGCTAGCTGAAAAAAAAAAATCTATATCCAAAGCGTATGGTCCATCTTTTCTTCTATCTCCTTTGTGTTGTCTGAAGAACTGTCCATGCATAATGCTGGCCATGTGACCAAGAATCTTCATATTTATTAATGTTTAATAATATTTCTCACAATAGTGAGGACAGGACACGTTTACCTCCTGACTCTAAAGGGGGAATCAATAATATATCTATGGAATGTTTGTTACTCTCTGTAGATTGGCATACAGTGGCTGAACGTTTGAAGCCTCGGTGTTAGTGCTGCTCATCGGAGTGACTACTACCACGGAGAAATCGGAGATTACGAATAAAGCTCTCCACCGGTGATCTCCGATACTATCGTAGGAGGAACAGGGAACAAAGGAGGGATGCGGTGGTTCGGAGCGAAGCGAAGTTGGAGGACGTAGAGCTCAAAGACGATCGGCGCGTACTGACTGAGGGTAGTTGTGAGTGGAATTAAATGGCACCAAATCGTATATCCGTCGCATGGAAATTCTTTAATTTAGTTGAAGATAATAATAAAGTCGCACGCTGTGAACTTTGTGGGCGAATTTACTCTAAGGGTGGAGGTACTTCGAATTTGTTAGACCATTTGAAGCGATCGCACAATCGCGAACTTGAAGAAAGTAAGTAAATTTAACTGTTCACAACACTTTTGAACTCTTTTAAAAAGCGTGTTTACTTTGATTTATATATAAAAGTTCTAATAAATAATTTCGTGGTTTTGTGTGCAGATAGAGTAACATTGCGAATGAAAAACTGAAAAGTAGAAGAATTTCAGCAAGAAAGGACCCTCTAAGATTGATCCAGCATATTGTTACGAGATGAAACTCCAAACTTCAATGATGAGCCGCTTACTTGAAATGAAATATGAGTTGGTGATTGTGTTGCCAGAAATGTCAAACGCTCCTAGGACGCTAACAGGTCCATATTTGGAAATCTCTATGGCGTGAACCAGGTTAGATAGATTCTCTGTGTAGGTCTAAATTTTAAAATGTAGGTATGTAAATGTTTAGGCTAACATTAAGAGTCGCGGTTGTGGTACTCGTACTTGCTGTCAAAAATAAATTATTACCATTCAGATACACAATGACGGTTAATTAGTGATATCATCGTTTTCGTAGTTTTAAAATTAGACTACGGAAAACATTTGATACGATTTTTTAAACTGCTTTAGTGTTATTGTTCCAAAGGTCCACAGTCTAGAAAAAAAGTCTTGAAATTTCTATAAAACGTAACTTTCGAGGCAATAAAAATCATACACAACTTATATGGAATATTTAAAAGGCAACTTGAGTTATTGGATTAAAATATTGAGTTTCATTCTGAAACTAAAGAAACGTGTGGTAATAATATAATTACAATTATCCGTAAGTTGATATCCGCTTATATTTTTTATTACAGAGGAAGAGTGACGCGTTTTAGATGAGGCAGTTCAAATACTGACACCCTTTAACACAATAATCACAATCCTGTCTGGTGAAAAATCGTAACAAATTATTTTGGACAGTAAACTTCAAACCATTGATACCACACGTTTCTTTTGTTCCATTCTGAAGCTTCGTTAATATATTTTACGTTAATCTAAACCGATTAGAATAATAATTGACAAAAACCTGTTTGTGAATAAACGAGTGTTTCCTGGAAAATTATAAATATTTACATTAGCTACTGAAAAGCTTTACTTCTGCGTTAGTTTTCAGTTAATTTTAATGTTATTAATTTGATCAATAACATAATACTAATATGCCTTTCCACATACACTATGAATTTCAAAACTAGAAAAAAAAAATCTGTCAGCTAACATAGTACATAGGTACTTCAAGCAAAACAAGAAAAAAAGAAGAGCCGAAGAAAGAGAGAGAGAGGTAAATAAAAAAGAGAAAATAAACAACAAAAAATTACACACTTATTCTAAAAGATACGCGGACGTCAGCGGACTCGATTCACTACCTGATCCGTCTAAAGGAATGCTCAGCGGAAAGTGTATGTCTGCGCCGCAGCACATATACAACCTGCGCGGCATCAATCGGAGATAACCGGAGGTCTCCGATTGAAAGCATGCAAACAACCGTTCCGGAGAAAAACCTAATCATAAGCAGCACTACTCGGTGTTTTTAAAATTCAGATTGCTTATAGGTTTCTCTATTTAAGAACAGAAGACGACGACAGAACAGGTCAAAAAATTTAATTCCTTGAAGATATTGATCTGTTATCAATATTATTATTATTATTATTATTATTATTATTATTATTATATTATTTTATTAGTATTATTATTGGTATTATTCCATTATTATTATTTCATTATCATTCTTCTTCTTTTGGCATACACATCTTATAGTTTAGCTAAAGCCTCCTTTAAAACAATAGCCAATCACTTCTGTCCTCTGCCCTCTTCCTCCATCTCTTTATTCCCACTTTCCTCAACTATCTCAATCTGGGACGATCCCTATCTCTCCTTCCCTTCAGTGTTCTATTGAAGATCATCTTCGCCATTATTTCGTTCTCCATTCTAATTAAGTGACCTACCCATTCAAGTCTTCTAATTTTTATCGAAGTTACTATATTAGATTCTTTATATACTTGTTATAATTCCAAGTTACTACGGATTCTCCAATTATTTTGTTCTTTAACAGGAGGATAAATCTTTCTCCGAATTTTCCTTTCCCATCATCTAAGTTGTTGTTGTTGTTGTTGTTGCTGTTCAGTCATGGTCCATGATTCACACCCATAAACCACTATGAATTTAATTATTATTTTGTATATTAGTAATTTTATCTGCTTAGAAATATACCTTGTTCTCATGACTTTTCCTAATACATAATATCTATCCCCTGCTGAAATTCTAGCTTTTATATCTTTACTCCAATCATTGTCCCATGTAACCACTGAAGCCAAGTATTTAAACGCATTACATTCATTAAATTGCTCTAAACCAATAGAAACCATCTTATTTTCTTCCAGAAAATTACATCTAGCACATACAATTTTTAGGGTTTCGAATCATTCATTCATAGTGTTCTGCTCAAGGGCAGGTCTTTCCGTTGTCTTTCTCTTCCTTCTTCCCCCTGCCTTCTCCGTTTCTTTTATCTTTCTTGTCCGTTTCTTTCCTCTTTCTTAATTTCTTTTTTCTTCTTCTTCTTTTTCTTCCTCTAAGTATATTTTCCTTTCCTCTGCGTTTCTTTTGCCTTTCCTCTCCGATTCTTTTTCCATTTTCCTTCGTTTCTTTTTCCTTTTCTCTGATTTTCTTTTTTCTTCGTTTCTTTTCTCTTTCTCTTCAGTTTCTTTTCTCTTTCTCTTCAGTTTCTTTTCTTTCTCTTTTCAGTTTCTTTTCTCTCTTTTCATTTTCTTTTCTCTCTTCTTAGGTTCTTCTCTCTTTCTTCTCAGTTTCATTTCTCTATTTTCTAAGTTTCTTTTCTTTCTCCTCACTTTTTCATAGTGTTAATATTAGTAATAGTTTTTGGTTAGTTCATTTCCTACATATATGGGAAACTACTAGCAAAATATTGTAAAATTTACTCAACAAATAACATTAGTATACGCAGAAGAAATTATGATTCCGCACCTAATAACATTGGACTCTAAACTTCTAATATTCTCTTCTGTAAAGTTTTGTCTTTGTGGCTTAGAAATTTATGATTCTCGCCTCTTCAATTGTTTAGTTATTTTTTTTTAATAGTCATCTAGTATTTCTCTTTCCAGATGATCAGTGATTCATCTCTATTTTTGTATACGTTCAACATTAATTTTGTCTACGAGGCCTGTCCAGTTGTTTCTATACTGATTCATTTTGAGTTTGTGTTGAGTTCTTGTCTCGCTTATAGAATACCTTCTTGTTACATTTTTACCCAGAAATGTTTAACCCGCTCTATTTATAATAATAAAAAAATAAAAATTTCCACTGTTTTCATTCTTTGTTCTTGTTTTTAGGCCTAATTAATTCATTAATAGTTTTCTGTCCTAGGTTCTTCACTGTAAACACAGCATTATCCAGTTCTATTTTCTTCTTAGTCTAAGCATATTATCCATGTACGAGTAACTTAATGTCGTCTATCACCTAATATGTTCTTCTGCCCCGAACTTTTATCTTGTTCACCATGCCTTCCAGTGCATTTTTCAGTAGAAAGTTTCTTCTTAGCCGTGACCCAGCCAATTAGACCTAGCGAAAGTTCAAAATTCACAGACATAAAGGAGCATAGGATCTGTAGACCAATTGCATTATTTTTCGCTGTTATTTGATCACCGAGCACTTTTGCTTAAGCAGAGCGTTCTTTCAGTATTGTAAAATGGTGACGGTGATAGTAACGGCAATGTCAGTGACATCATCGACGGTCACGATGCGAGAGAACCATAACAGAAGAGGCGACGATGACGAAATGACGAGCACGTCAGTGGCCGTCATGAAGTTCCGTCCTGATTACGTTGACAGTTCAGCTTGTATGATGTCACACCAGGTGTACCCGTGGCTAACGAGAAAGACAGGCTACGGCGCGACGTTATATTCTTAGTTGTAACATGGCCAACATTGAACAAGTTTATATGTAAATGCACGTTTAATATGAGTTTAATCCTAGATCGAATTGCATTAGCGACTGTACTGCCATCTCGTGTTCGTTTACGGTGGATGGGTGGCGATCCTGGCGGTTGTTCTCTTCAAAGTGCAAACTACTTTAACAAAGGAACGAGCAATCTATAATGAATCGGGGAATACTAAAACGTTCTAAGTCATCCAACCTTGTTTCTTTACTTTCAGGGTTTGTTTAAAAATATGAAAAAATTACGTTTTAATATATGATCTAAACTTGAGCTATATCATGACCAAAATCACTTTTTTTTTCTTCTATAAACCTAAAAAAATTCAAGTTAGGGTGTCTGACTTAGAACCTTTTAGTTTACTTTCAGGAAAATTAATAAGAAATTGAAAAATTGTTAATGGAATATTTATTTTGTATAAACTGTTTCGTGTACGAACAGAAGTGTCAACTAAAACTCACATTTTAACAAAATGAATGAGAAAAAAATAAAATTGGTGTGTGTGACTTAGAACCTTTTAGTTTACTTTCAGGAAAATTAATAAGAAATTGAAAAATTGTTAATGGAATATTTATTTTGTATAAACTGTTTCGTGTACGAACAGAAGTGTCAACTAAAACTCACATTTTAACAAAATGAATGAGAAAAAAATAAAATTGGTGTGTGTGACTTAGAACCTTTTAGTTTACTTTCAGGAAAATTAATAAGAAATTGAAAAATTGTTAATGGAATATATAGTTTGTCTAAACTATTTTGTGTACAAACAAAACTCAACTAAAACTCACATTTTAACAGAGTGTACTGGATAGAAACGTATTTTAGGCCAATTTTTATTATTTTAATCAACTTCTTGCTCCTACACGCCGCTATCTACGCCTCCAGGCAAGTTTAACAACTATTCATAAATGTCCGTGTACGCTAGAGGTACATATGCCAGCAGTGATCTAATGTCTTGTACTTTTTGGGGTTTTATATGTATTTTACCTGTCTCGTACGCTAATCGCACTGGAAAAGATGGTCGAGGGTCACTGTTGTGCAATACCTTGTACGTGTTTACTAATAACCCATCAATGTGGCTTCTTGTGACTATGGTACCTTTAACAGCTGTGTCACCATCATAAGTACAATGCATTACAGAACTTATACCAAATTGCACTTCGTTTCTTTTTCTGTACCTGTCGCCCTCTTGTTTCCTCGGATAAACATGTTTTCTTGTAAAAATCTTGCCACCAGTCTTTAAAATTTTTAATGTCATATATTTCAACTTCTACTACTTAAACTTTCTAGATAAACTTGAAGTTATAATAATTTTGGTCAGCTGATGCATGCTGTAAAATCTGTCATGTTTTCTCATAGCCCTTTTGACAATTGCGAAATCCCTATCGCAGGGCAAAAAAGAATGCTCTCTGATAGGATAGAATTGTTCAATTTTCTCAAATCTCTCCGAATCTGTGAAGGCCAAAATACACTATTAAGAGCGTGCCTTTTATTCTGGCCTCCACAGTTGTCACAGTAAACATGAACTTCTTTTATATCATTTAGGACAGAGCTAAGGTGTTAGAAAACGAAAGAACACACCTCATTAGGGCCTTTTTTTAGCGATGCCTTCATTGTAAATGTACAAAGTTGCATGGTTTTTCTTGACATCATGAATGCAGAATGAGTTGACGTTTAGCTGTCTCAGATAAAAAGTGCCTTGTACAGGGACAACTGGCAATGACATGTTCTGCATATAATGGAATGCAATGGCAAGAACATGATGTTGATCTTTAGATTTGTCAGGACATACCTCAGACTGAAACCGTGAATAAAACTTTTTTGATTGATTAATTCTCCTTATATTTTCTTCATCCATTTTCAATCGCTTACTAACACTGAAATCTTACAAAACAAACTCAGCTGTCACTGTTTCAATTTACCGGGAGAACAGCCTAGCCAATACAAACGAAAAACTTCTGAGTCAGTCTGGCCAATGGAAACAAAATGGTTCTGTGTCACTGACTCAGAACGTTTTTGTTTTCACTACGCAATACAGAATTCTTATATCACCATACAAAGAGACTTGACTTAGAATATTTTTGCATACATAGTTGTATTTACCTTCAAAGAATGACTTTCCGCCATTAAATCAATTTCGTAAAAATAGTGACTTAGAATGTTTTAGTATTCCCCGGGATGGAGATACTCGCGAAACAAGCTGTAATCAACTGCAAGGTATATTGTTGCTGGGCTAGTTAATTTGTTAATAGTTTTATTAATTAGTACTACTGTTAAAATGTCAGGGTGAATATGTGAAGTTTATAATTGTGACAATTGCAGCATTACAAATTGCTCCAAATTGTACTTTCGATTTCCGACAGTTCATAAAACGTAAGTCAACAACATTCTTTAGTAGGCCTAATTCCTTCGTCTTTGTGTTGATAGAAAAATACAAATTATTTTTTTTATTTAGACCTAATAAATAAATAGAAGTTAAAATGTATTGGATTTTAAGGTTTTATCAAATTAAGTTTCATTGTTGTCCACATGCCTTTACTAATTATTACAAGCATCAGATTACTATCAATTTTATCTTTGCAGTTGTCAGCAATGCGTATATGAAACATTACTGTAAATTCATTCCTAATATCTGATTGATTTCTTGTCTCGGTAAACCAAAGAAGAAATATGTAACAATTAATTACGGAAAGTAATATGAAGTATGCAATATTTCGCATAATATGCAGCTTTGATATAAGATAATAATTTTACATTAAATATTATTCAACATTTCTTAAGTGTTTCATATATAATTCCACATAGTAACTCACGTTTTAAACAATAGTCCGAATCTCGCTATGTTAATATTTGTATATGTGGACGTAATTCCATCCCTCTGCGCTAGATGTCAGGTACGCGATTTTTCGCACTCACGCCAATGCTGCTAGTATACAGCTGTCCAGTATTATTATAGTAAGGTATTTGATGGTAATTGCGTGACTCGAATTTGTGCCGAAGCCTATCTTTCTCGTTAGCCACGAGGTGTACTTTTGGTAAACATAGAAGCATGGGACTTTATATTATGATGATGTGATTGTGATTTAAAATCAAGCATCAAGCGGTTTCTCAGCGTTATAAAATAAAAGTCATTAATGTAAACCATTAATAAAACACATATTTGTGTTGCAACGTTTGTACTGGTGTCGCATTGTTGTTCGAGATGTGATGGCTTGCTGTTACAAAGGCAGCAAGCATTTTTAGGTTATGTGAACGATTTGAACTTTTATAACATTATGCATTCAGTTATCGGTATTTATTTTTGTTAGTGATACAGACTGTAACTTAAAAAATGGGTGAATATGTAGTGTATCAGGTTGGGTATCAAATTACCAGACTTCGCATGTTTGTCACGAGAGCTGTATTGGATGGAGTAGTTTCTCCTGGTACATTAATGACTTCAGTCAAATGCACAAGCAGATTAGAAGATCTGTATGAGTTCTGACTTGTGTTTTATAGGAATGCAGTCGACACCTGTGGAGTAACGGTTAGAGCGTCTGGCCGCGAAACCAGGTGGCCCGGGTTCGAATCCCGGTCGGGGCAAGTTATCTGGTTGAGGTTTTTTCCGGGGTTTTCCCTCAACCCAATACGAGCAAATGCTGGGTAACTTTCGGTGTTGGACCCCGGACTCATTTCACCGGCATTATCACCTTCATATCATTCAGACGCTAAATAACCTAGATGTTGATACAGCGTCGTAAAATAACCCAATAAAATAAATATAGGAGTGCACGTTGTGGCATATGCTTGTTCAGTCACAGAGGAGGTGCACCAGGAGACAAATAATGCCGCCATCAATATCTGTACTGCAGTTGTTTATTTAGAAATTTGGAAATGATTATTTCTGTGTAAGGAATGGCAACATATTCTGTAAAGTGTACAAATTGGAACTGAAGGTAGAAAGACGGCGAGGTATTCAAATTCACTGTGGCAGTAAAAACATACGGAACATTTTCAATTGTTTCTTGCTGCAAGAGATGCAGATTCTATAGTCCCGTCGCTCTAATTTCCGGCAGCCAATCGCGTTGCAGGTCGGCTACATTTAAACGTGTGCATCTTGTGATTCGCTGATTCATTTCTTAAGGCTCGATAAATACTTAATATAATCGCCCGCCATTTTAGCTCTTTCGCTGGCGTTCGCAGAAAGCACACGAAGACGTTATTTGCCGCTCAATTATTTTCTGAATTACACTGCATTTGATTTATTATCATAGGAGCTACGACATGATAATGTTTAACGGTGTGGCAAATAGATTCCTCGTATGGTAGCTCGGGAACGTAAGAACAAAAATGGCGAACGATACTACCTATCTAGAATTTATAGAGCCTCCACTTTCTAAGACGTAAGCAAAGAGGCGTAGTCACGCCGGAAATAATAGCGTCGGGACTATTGTGACCATTCGCAGTTTTTCAGCGATTTGTGCTTAATGATAACTGACAATTGGAAAAGCTTTCAGTTTCATAATCTCAGAATGTATATTTTTTGTCATTGTAATAGTATTTATTTCAATAGATAGGTGTAAATAATTACCGTTTATATGTGTAAAACTATTAAAATGGATTTGAGGGAGATGGGATATGATGATAGAGACTGGATTAATCTTGCACAGGATAGGGACCGATGGCGGGCTTATGTGAGGGCGGCAGTGAACCTTCGGGTTCCTTAAAAGCCATTTGTAAGTAAGTATATATGTGTAAAACTTCTGTTGTATATTATATAGCCTATGTATTACATTATCAGATTATTAATTTTGAAATGCAATTGTAGTCAATGGAGGGGCAAACATATTTGTTCAGAACGTTTCGGTTGTATAAACCATTAAAATTAAGTAGCAGTGTTTTCAAGATATGCTCCATTATTCACATTCACCGTAGACCTACTGTACCGCCACTTATACAGTGAGCGCCAGACATTTGAACTCCCTCCGTATAAGGCTATATTCAGTGTGACAAAAATGCGATTGTTCAATTAAGGAAAAACCCGTTTCATCATTTGCATTTCCTTATGACAAAAAAAAAAAAAGACGAGAAAAATGGATTTGTGCTTTACACTGTGTAGATTCTGAACCCGATAAATATACTTATGTCTGCGTTTTATAAACCTTTTCGAAATGAAAGTCGAAAAAATGGGCATTGATTTATATGGAAACTGCACTAGGCTGTAGAGTTACTAGTAACTGCTGTTAGAAAGTTCTGCCATATTTGAGAACCAACCATTTTAGGAAGTAATTATCCAAGTACATGAAGTACATGATATGTTGTATTAAAATTAATTTTGAAAGTGTTTATATTTTAAAGTTTAGGTAACTGGAGCTCTGTTGCCTCATTTTTGTCTTATTATTTAAAAGAAACTATCGTATCGGTATGGGATTAACCTACCGTAGTGCGAGGCATACCACATCTGTTGTGACGTCAAGAGTGCTGGTTTAAGGTCTGTAACTTTATGATGGCCGCGGAAAGAATCCGTTTCGGCTGTGAGTATGAATGACTACGTAAGAGCTCGTTTATTGTGTCGGCAGTACAATTTTGTGGAAAAGACTATCAATAATAGTTAACAGTAATATTACCCATGAGAGTTGAATGTAATTATTTTCGACAGTTTAAATAATTTATATTTGATTGTTCATTAAAATTAATATATTATATTAAAATGCTTTTAGTTTTGTGAATATAAATTATATATCCGACATTAATAAACATAGCGTGAAAGCATGAGTTTCTTGTGATGTTGAATAGAAATAAATTATTAATCCAAGAATTATGTGAAAACATAATTAATTTTGAGTTGTAATGAATTTATAATTAATTGCTGTAATACTTTTCATTAACGCTTAAAACACTGAAAATAATTATAGTATTAATATTTTATTTCAGATTAAATATCCATCATAAACCAGTAGAGTGAAATACTGGACATGTTTATGTGTTCGAGTCACGAGGGAATCGTTCGTTCGTCGCTCGTGTTACTCCCACGTGACTTTTGGTAAAAAAAATGCAACAAAGGGAAATAATGTTTAACTAAGTGAAAATAAATTGGAATATGCCTACTAACAATGTTATAATTTAAATATGAATTTTATATTACTTTTTTGTTTTAATATATTATGACGTTAAAATTAATTAATATAAATAGTTATTCAAAATTTATAATAAGTTTGGAATCAATACAATTTTGTTAAAAGTAAGTTACTTTAAGAAAAAGTAAAGTAGGCTATCCCATCACCAATACCTACTCTAACTTCAACTAAAAAAGGTTCCGAGGCATAGCTGTGCTGTGATGCAAGCTTTAAACGTAAAACTACAATATACTAATACTTTTTTTGTATTTTATTGTGTTATGTTTGCAGGAGGTTCAATCAATGATCCTAGCATTTCAATTCTTCAGGATCGTTTGTGATGCTCCTACGCATTAATCTTCCAACAGATCTTAAACCGTGTATGAATAAACTTTAAAAAGTCGACATTATAAAAGAACGTTACTTTTATTGTGCTGAAATTAACTTACAGAAGCAAAACAGTAATAATATATACAGGGTGTTAAAAATAACGTTTACAACGCTTCAGGGATGATAGAGGAGGTGAAAACAAACATCTTTTTTAAGTGACAAAACTTTAGCAGATGCACCATTTTGCCGCAAGATGGCCTAAAGA
The DNA here is from genome assembly GCF_040183065.1 of Periplaneta americana. NCBI lineage: Eukaryota > Metazoa > Arthropoda > Insecta > Blattodea > Blattidae > Periplaneta > Periplaneta americana. The sequence continues at coordinate 33,333,090 of NC_091129.1, forward strand.
GTAGATGGCTTGACTTCCGTCACAACACACACTGGTTAGTTCTGTTTGTACTACTCTGCCTGCAATAAGTTAAAATGGTCCCTAACACACTCCGTGGTGGTAATTATTTTGTTTTTCTACGCGACGTCCTGCCAGAACTTTTAGAAAATATCTTATTGAGCATCAGAGAACGAATATGGTTTCAGCATGACGGTGCCCCTCCACACTTTGATCGTCGTGTCAGGAACCACCTAAATGCTGCATTCCCCGATCGTTGGATTGGCAGTGGTGGGCCAGTATCGTGGCCACCTCGATCACCGGACCTAACTCACTGGATTTATTTTTGTGGGGAGACATGAAACGTCTTGTGTATGATACACCGATCGATAAGGCAGAAGACTTAGTTGCTCGCGTTGTTGAAGCTGCACATGTTATTCGAGACAATGTTAGCCATTTTGAGTGTCGCAGACACTCCATAGTACGAAGGTACCAGTTATGCAATGCCTTCAATGGACGGCAGTTTGAACACCACCTCTAAAATTACAATTGGTCTTGTTCCTTATGGATTATACTAACACTTACTACACAATAAACGGGGCATCTGCCAAAGTTTTGTCACTTACAAAAGAAGTTTCTTTTTACCTCCTTCATCATCCCTGAAACGTGGTAAACGCTATTTTTAACACTCTGTATAGACCTAGTATAGAGTGGTCCACTTAACTCTTTCATCTCCGATAGCGTGTGTGAAATATTTCAGATATACACAAACCGATAATTGCAAGTTAAATTACATCGAAGGGAACATCTGATACACGTAATGCATTTTTTTTGTATGTGAAATAATTTTCAAGATTTTAGAGTCAACTTTTTTTTTTTAATGGGAACCAACTATGTTTTGTATTGCAAATGTTGCATTAGCTCTGTCTGATAACTGACTACATCACTGACTGTTTGAATGTCACCGGTAAGAGTGAATATAAGCAATGTCTGACCAAGGATCGAACAGATTGAGGACAATTCTGATTAGAGTTGTGTGTCAATTAAATCACAATCACAATGTACTGTACAGTTTAATACTATGGAAATGTTGCACATGGTGAACTGAGACATAAAAGTAGTGTATGATGAAAAATGAACGCTAATTTTCAAAAAACAAAACACAAAATCTCCGGTATGCAATCAGATTTCTCGCCGATGCCTTATCGTTCAATTGTCCAATACAGAACTGAAAAAATAAGGGTTGTATTGGATAATGTGCAGTACTATGGGTGTGTTACGTCAACATTATGAACTACACATAAAGAAGGGTGCGTCAGATCTGTAGGTGAATGAGTGAATGAATGAATTATTGAATGAATGAATAAATGAATCAGTAGATATATTATTAAATAAATAAATACATAAATAAATAAACAAATACATAAATACATAAGTAAATGAGTGAGTGTGCGGGTGAGTGAGTGAATTAATAAATCGGTAAATATATTAATTAATTAAGTAAATTAATATTGCCCGAAACTATCCAGAAATATCCTTAATATTTGCGCCGTTTTCTAGGTATTGAATAATATTTACCTTATACAGGGACATCATTTTATTTTTACTTCAATTTTTATTATACCCTAGTTTTTTAAATGTACTTCACTCTCACCCCTTCTACTAATGAAGTTCCAACTGTCCATCTCACAGAACCAAGGCCGCATAGAGTAAGAAGTAGTGAGTAGAGTACGTTCCAGAAATATGTTCGCGTTTTCCAGTGCCGAAAGAGCTTTCAATATTGAATCATATTTTCGCACAGGTACTGTCCGTTTGCCTACGTCGCATCACGATTTCCCCCACCTGCTTCTGCTCGCCCCTCTCTAAAAGCTGGGCTGTCTTAGCTCTTTTCTGAAAACATTAATTTCTGTTAGGAATTGGCCGTTTACGTAATATTATACAACTGTTTAAAATAACTTAAATAAAAGGGCCTCGTTAAGTAATTAACTGTCACGTGATTTCCCTTCATTTCTACGATCCTGCGGCATAACCACTTGGACAGACAGTAGATAGCATGTCTGAGTAATTTTATCTGTGCGGGTCGGGCAGAAGTGAAGATTGAATTTACAGTACGTAAGGTACTCTTTTATAGAGTAGGTACAGAATTATTTCAACATGAGTTACTAATACGAAGGACGAAACTGGCAATTGGAATTAGATGCAATATTCTATAGTGCGATAATATGCACGAAAGAACTGAAGCCTGTATCGAAATGAACGGCCACCATTTTCAAAAATGTGTTTAAATATTCATATTACTCGTATGATTACTTTTCAATTTAACTTCTTTCTCTATATTGTACACTAATGTGCTGTAGACAGTATAATATACACTGCATAATGAATACGTTCGCATGGATAACTCATTTCGTGAGCAAAAACACTTATTCTTAATACAGTACTGTATTAAGATTAGACAAAAACCTAATGAAAATTATCGAACTTAAAATAGCGATATTTCCTAGTTTACGTAAGTGGATGAACTACTTTTCTTCCCTCCTATACCTAGTAGAGTGATTTGTTTGTGTTTTACGCCAATATCATCGAACTACAGTCGTGGAAGGGAGTAGAAAACTGTGTTTCCTTTTCTCTAAAGGTATAGCCAGGTTAATATTAAAAATGTTAGTAAAAATAAAATGATGTCGCTGTACTTAGACGTGAACGTTTTCTGACATTATGCCTTACCGGTATACGGGGGCTTGGATTCCCATCACAACAGACAACGTTGTACTGTTTTACTGCTTTCTTTAGACTCAAATGCATTCTATTGAATCGGCAGAGCAGTGTATTATGCTAATAAAGTAGTGATCGGAAACACACGCCAACAAAACCAAAACAGAAATTTCTGGAACAAAAATAAACGCAAATGCAAAGATAATTCTTCCTCTTAGTCTCCGCATATGATTCATATATCTTAATGTCGTCTATCATTTGATATCTTCTTCTGCACAGAACTCTTATCCCGTTCACCATTCCTTCCAGTGCATCCTTCAGTAGGCAGTTTCTTCTCAGCCAGTGACCCAACCAATTCCTTTTTCTCTTTCTGTTCACTTTCACCATTATTTTTTCCTCAGCCACTCTTTCCAACACAACTTCATTTCTTATTCTATCTACTTCACACGTCCATTCTTCTCCATATTCACACGTCAAATGCTTCTATTCGTTTCTCTTCACTTCGTCGCAACGTCCACGTTTCTGCCCCATGCAATGCCACACTCCACACAAAGCACTTCACTAGTTTCTTCGTTAGTTATTTTTCCAGAGGTCCGCAGAAGATGCTCTTTTTTCTGTTAAAAGCTTCCTTTGCCATTGGTATCCTCCTTTAAAATTATTATAAATATGGGCCTGATTTTCACACAGATAGGGAAATTGAAGTGGAAGAATTTGTTCCTTTGGAATTTTGCGATCCTCTGTCAGTTTTAGCACGAATTGAATGAATGGAGACGAAATTAAATAAACATCTGCGATCAGCAGGCTTCGCATTTTTGTCACACTGAATTTATCGAGGAATACAGCCTTGTACGGAGGAAGTTCAAATGTTTGACGCTCACTTACTATGGTGAATATAAAATATAATGGAGCGTATCATTGCTAAATTACTATAATTTGGTTTAGGAGACCATTACTTGCTTTCAGTCATCTGATGACTCATTTATTTTTAGGATTCAGTTAATAAAACCATTTGTTGAAATACTTTCAATTACGATAGGTATAAATCTGTGATTTTCCCCACAAATTTCAGAACATTGACCATATAATACTCCAGGTCGATTAATTAAAAATCTAACTTGGTTTAATCGACCTGGTGTTGATCTGGTGTTGCATTTGCTTTTACACCAAGACTTGGAATTATTCACAGCAACTTAATTTTAATGGTTCGCACGATCGAAACGTTTTGAACAGATATGTTAATAATCTGATAATAAATATACAACAGAAGTTTTATACGTATATATGAACGATAATTTACACCTATTTATTGAAATAACTACTATTACAATGACAAAAAATATACATTCTAAGAATATGTTACCATTTCTTACACAAAAACAATCATTTTCAAATTCCGAAAAGACAACTGGCAGTGTAGATATTGGTGGCGGCATTTGCACCTCCTCTATGACTGCACGGGATCCAGAGTCGTGCACATCTGTCCAAATCCACGGGCTTCCCTTCGCTGACCGCAACGGGCTGAGCAGTGTCGCGCGGAACTAGTCCGTGCCGTCACCCTGCACCACCGCACGGGTCGCGGCGGACTGCTTGTGGAGCGGTTTAGTGCGGTGGACTTGTTTGTATCAAAGCATGAGCCCAAGCTTCCGCTATCAGTTACTTATGAATTGAGTTGGTGCGGGTTTGTGCTTGTATGTACGGTTCGATCAACGATCAGCTACTGTTTCAAACATTTGATTTCTGTTTTTCAAGATGAGTTCAAATAATGGTGCATCGCAAAAAAAAATACAGTCTCTGTGAGGCTGCTATTACACTATCAAAATTCTTTGACAAAGAATATTATGCTACAATATTACATCAAAGATCTTTAATAAAAGATAGGATTTGGGGTATATTACACTACATGAAATCTTTTCAGAAGATTTTATCAAACAGGACCTAAAATTAGGAACAAATCTCTCCTAACACTTCTTCCACAACAATGAACACGCGTTCCATGGTTTTGTTGATACTAACATTTACGCGTTAAGTTTACGATTTGTTTACACTATTATTTACGCGTTAAGTTTATAACACCATGAATAAATATCTGGTCAGGGCTTAAACCATGGATTGTAAGATGTGATAAGAGAGGTATACATCTAAACTTATTGAAAGAGCTACAATTACAGGACTTGAAAAGTTATACAAATTATTATAAAATATTATTTACTTACAAATGGCTTTTAACAAGATTAATCCAGTCTCTATCATCATATCCCACTTTCCTCAAATCCATTTTAATATTATCCTCCCATCTACGTCTCGGCCTCCCCAAAGATCTTTTTTCCTCCGGCCTCCCAAATAACACTATATATGCATTTCCGGATTCGCCCTAATAATATTAATATTATATTATAAAAATTATTTATTTACATTTCATTTGCTTCATACGCCGATATCAGAATTTTTGTGGTAGCAACAATCTAGTTATATTTGCGTTCCGCCATATTTGTTTCAATGTATAGAAATCTTTTATCAAAGATAACAAGCTGCACTTACATTTAATAAAAGATCTTTTATCAAAGGAACTTTTACAAAAGAAAACACATTACACTGTCATCACAGACACCGGCCGTGAAAGCATACTTTCTAAAATACAATCTCTCTAGATAAAAAGTAGTGAAGGAGAAAATCGCTGCTAGAAAGTTTAAAAATACAAAGTCGGATGAAAATTTCAAAAAGTACCATAGGGACAGTTTTTAAATCTGTGTTCGACAGCAGTGGAAAATATTTTAATTTTGTACTGTGTCCTGTATGCTTATGCCACACGCCAAGCGCAAGCAGGGAAGGAGTAGAATGCAATCAACTGGTGGGATGACGTCACCGGACTGAGGAGTGCGGTGGGCTAAGCTGGGCTGCGTAACCCAGCGTGATGGGCTAAGAAGCGGTCGCGCCAAGCAGTGTTGGTCTTGGGTGGGCTGGGCTGCTTAAGCATTAGGACTGACAGTGCTGCGCTGAGGGCCAGTCTGCAGGACTCTGACGGGATCACAATGAACATATCGACATACAAACATACGTAATAACGTGCGCTTCTACATAACACAAGTCAGAACTCATAAAGGTCTTGTAACCTGCTTGTGTCTTTGACTGACGTCATTAATGTACCACGAGAAACTACTCCATCTAATAAAGCTCTTGTGACAAACATGCTAAGTCTGGTGATCAGTATTATGTTCGCGTAAGGCGGTTTGGCAACACTGCAGTAGAGTTTAGGGTGAAGTTCATGAATCAGGAGTTCAGTTACCTGAACGCAAGTAGTCAACACAAGACGTACAGTTGAAAATGTCGAAGTTTACGAATGAAGTGTATTTAGACAGGATTCTTATTTATGATGAGACTAAATGCAAATTGCGTAAAGCAAAACTCCTGTACAGAGAAAGATTTCTACTCTCCAAATCCAAGAACATTTATTTCAGTATGCCAGTGAGCTCGTGACACCGGTCGTATATCACCGGAGTTCAGTGACCGTCGTAATCAGGAAGTACGAAACAATAGAGGTGTTTTCGCACGGATGCGTAAAAACAGGTTAAGATGATCTGCAGCATGCATGGAAGCTCTTGGTAGCCACTTTAAACATTTTGTTTGAAGTTTGTAATGTATTCTGCTCGATGCTGTGGTAAGTTTTAAGCACATGTAGGCCTAATAGAAAATTAATGTTAAATGAAACGCAAAATTCTTCTTCTTCTTTTTCTTCTAATCTGGGTCTTTCAACATGCAAAAGTTATGAATAAAATTAATGAGAGGTTAATTTTCCAGCTTTGTTAGTATAATTTAACCTGTGAAGAGGGTTTGTAATAAATCAAGCTTGGACATTTGTATTTGACGGTTTTAAATTTGTATTTATAACAAATTGAAGTTGCTGAAAGCTTTCATCGTATATAACAGATTGCCCAGCTTAATACACTTTGAAGAAAACAACCTTTATCAGTTTCATTGTGCTGCTATTTAGCAACTGCAGAAGAAGTCAGGTTATAACCACAGTCTAATACAGCGATGTCAGACAGGGACTAAACGGAGCGGAGCGCTCCACTAGGCTGGTTTCGTGCTCCGGTGTTTCCACAGACTTAAGCAAGTTCAAGCTCCGATCTAGCTCCAGAACCGATATTGGAGCTTACAACTCTGAGACTGCTGGTCTAATACATACATTCGCTCAACTTCAACATTTTTTTGCCAATATTCGTGACACTAGCGCCCAAGAGGCAGGCAAGGCACAGGTCATAGGGTTGATACAGTCAGCAGTGCTTTTAAGGGATGCGAGATGTTATAATAACGTTTTAATCATGCGTCGGAATAAAGTCAATGTGTGCAGTGCTGTAAATTGCTATAACAAGTTTAAATCTCCGAATTTGTCTTTCTTCAGATTCCCTAAAGACCAAGAAAGATAAATGTATATCAAGAAATCATAACTTATTCATAACCAATAATCCACATTGTAGGTACCCTACGTATTGTGTTCCATAAAACATTTATTAGTTATCAGTTACCTATTTGTATGTCAGGAAGGTCAGTTTAAATAAAAACAAAGTAAATACCTGTTACAGTATATTATTTTGTTGCAGAGATCATATGTGTAAATGTGTAACCATTCCGATTTTGGATAATGTATCTACAGTTTTTAATGCAAGTAATTCCATAATTTTTGTATTCGTCTTTTTTCTTCACATTTTTCAAAAGTTGAATATTATATTGCATTCACGCGGGGATCATGGTGTTAATTTTTCTAGAATTCATGGAGTATTGTAATCCTTTTGCAAAATATCCACTTCTTGAATAAATCCAGATTGTGTCGATAAAGTTCTGATGTGTTTGTGTAGATTCATGTGGCAGACGTATTAAGTTCTCAAGAAATAAAAGAGCATTTTTAAATTTAATACAAAATAGCAATCTTTTCTGTAATAATTTGCATGACTTATTGGTGTTGATTTTACAGTTCCAGTGATTTTTTATTGAAAATAAAAGTACATTTTCTGAGTTAAATGAAGTTAAAATTTTTTCAACAAAATTGTGTGTTCATTTATTTGTTATCACCTACGTCATATTAACAATAAGTGTATTTAAATTACTTACTATATGGGTAGGATAAGTTAAAATTAAGTCTATGTGTAAAAACTGGAAATATAATGTAAAATACGGTAAAGTTGCCATAAAAAATTAAACCATAACATTAGCACTTTTTGTGACTCAGAATAATAAAGGAAATACCGGTTCTTAAGAAATGGAAAAAAATAATGAACTTTATAAATCAGTGTCTATCATATCAAGGTTTAAATTCTCCTCTTTTTATATTTTCAAGTTTATCTCAGCGGTCGAGTTTACCCCAATTTGCGGTATGGAAAATAGTTAATTTCTCAGGAAATAGGAAGAGGAGTTCACCACGCGATGTACCGTACGAGATATGCCCTAAAATTTTGAAGCTACTAATTTTGACTCTTCTCACAGGAAATATAGAGTTCCAATGATGTATAAATATATTTAGGAATGAATTGAATTAACCGTCCACGTACGAACAATTATATTATTTCAAACCATGATAATAATTGAAATAATTTTAGTTTTGTCCTTTAAATGTGCAGAAATTTCTTCCGAACAAATATAGCTTTTCGTTCTGCAAAGGAGTTTTACAATGTTACATTTGTTCGGATTAAATTTGTGCACCTTTAAAGGACAAAACTAAAATCATTTCAATATTTTATTATCATAATACTGATACAGAGAGATTCTATTATCAGGCAGTACATCTCACTTGACGATATGTGTCGGAGGAAAAACAATTGTTTGTATGCATCTGAAGTCTGATTAGTGGAATATGTAGTCTAATCGGGGATGTATGAATTAGAGTGGGGGGAAAGGAAATGGCCACCTTATCCCATTATCTCCTGGCCTAGTTGCCTCATGAGTGACGCCTTATTGTTGTGATGAGGTTCAAAACTGCCTTCAGACAGTTGACTAAACAACATCACCACAATATTATACTGCTCTCTTAAATTTACTGAGCATGATAGGAAATAAATCAATGGCTTTCCCAAAACCTGCTATGAATTAATATTTCATATAAAACAATTTTTACCTCGAAAAGAAAGCTAAAAAGAACAAAATTGTATTAATTTTTTATATATCTCGAAGAATAAGTTTCCGAAATTAACGACATTACTTACGGTTCATTCTATATATACAGCAAAACTGATTTGTCGACTTCCTTATCAAAAAAGAATACAGTTATTATATATAGGGTCCGGCATTTGGTTCTGACGAGTTCCAACATGGTATTGTAAAGAACCTATAAGGTTTAAAAATTAAAAAATAACACAGTATGTAGCTTGAATAATGAAACTTATTGGAATGTCTTCATTTTGTGAAAATTACACATTTTAAGTGATCCCCTTGGTCTCTTATGACCTATTGTAATCTTACACGAAAATTGTTCATGACACTTTGCAATAAACCTGGAGTTTCGTTGATTTCTTGCACTTCAGCCAGCATCCTGTTCAGATCCTGGATAGAGTGTGGTCTGGTTTGAAACTCTCTTGCTTTGAGGGTGACCGTATGGCTGCTGTTTCTGCTGCAGTCATAATTGGTCCCTATTTTTTCGAAGGTGGAAATGAGAGAGCTGTTACGGTGAATGGTGAACGGCATCGACAGATGTTACAGACATTTAGAGGCGCACTAAACAGGGATGACATGTGGTGTCAACAAGATGGGGCTACGGTCCATACTGTCAGAGACACACTGCGATTGTTGAGAAATTTCTTCTTCTCGGTTTGGAGATACCATTTGGCCAGCTCGATCCCCAGATCTAACAGCTACTGACTTCTTTTTATGGGGACACTCTATCCAGGATCTGAAGAACAGGATGCAGGCTGAAGTGCAAGAAATCAACGAAACCACAGGTTTATTGCAAAGTGTCATGAACAATTTTCGTGTAAGATTACAACAGGTCATACGAGACCAAGGAGATCACTTGAAATGTGTAATTTAAAAAAAGTGAAGACATTCCAATAAATTGCATTATTCAAGCTACATACTGTGTTATTTCTTAGTTTTTAAACTTTATAGTCCCTTTACAACAGCATGTTAAAACTCGTGAGAACCAAATGCCGGACTCTGTATATTGTCTTAATGTTATATATTGTCTTTCCACCTCTTCAAACGACGGCCACTTTCCTGATGTTGAGTCTGTTATTACCCAGACAGTGCCTTTTCCCATTACTACTGTGAAACATGTAACATTTGGTTTGTTTCTTACGTCTATGTTTTAGTAGGCTCATCTCTGCATTATAAGCTACAGAGAGGTTTTTCTCCTTACCCGCGGGGAATTCACTGTTCCGTCTAGCTGACAGGAACTCTGACTCCCGACACATGGAAGCAATAAAAGGCGGACGGGCGAACAGCACGTACTATTCATAGATTCATTCACACCACATGGAAGCTCGTATATTACTTCTTCCATGTGACGGAAATCATAGCGTTCTCGTCCACTAGATGAGAGAATGAATTCCCAGTGGGTAGGAAAAGAATCTTTCTGTATTTTGACACGCTTATGACTAAAGTGAATCTTCTTATTTATATACGAGTAATAGAAGTCGCAATATCATAACTAGAGTCCTGCTTATCTAAAGCCTCCAAGTAACCCGCAACAGTGTAGCTATATATCTATGGCTTATAGCTCGGTGGTATCCAACGTTACTTAGTTCAGGCCTGCTATCAACTGAACATACGGAAACAAAACAAAGCTAGACGGTTGAAAATGAGTGCTCCAATAGGAGAATTTGGTAGGTAGCATGTCATTAGGAAAGGAAAAAATGTATTTTATCAAAAAAGGAAAAAAAAATATATAATTTAAAATGTTTACAGTCATTGATTGTAATGTGTAGAGACTGTTAAAGCACGCACTCATAATTTGTTTTATTTAAAGTTTGTTCTGACATTTATATTTTTTCAGTCGTTAATTCCAAACTTTAATTCGATATAAAGTGTCCAGATGCGTTTTACCTATTGTACAAATCAGGGGTAGACAAATTTCGGGACTTAGGTTGCTATGACAAATAAAATGTTTTATGTCCCTGAATTGTTCATTGAGTTCAAATTTTTTGACTTAGATACTTAGATATCTTTCATGTCACTACGAATAATAACTTACATAATGTTAACAAAAGCAGTTGTAGAAATATATACCCGAACGTGTCTTTTTAATTAATATCGTTGCTCTTGTTGCACATCTCAAGATGCTGCTAGACAAATTAAATTATTATGGAATTAAAAGCGTTACACACCAATGGTTTCACTCATATCTCATAAATAGGAAAGAGAAAGTCGAAATCAATACAACTATGAAATCTACCGCGACTTGGGTAACTATTAATAATGAAATTCCTCAAGGATCAATATTAGGTCCCCTACTTTTTCTAGTGTCCATAAATGATCTTGCCCCACTAATAAAAGATGTAGGTAATCCCATATTATTTGCAGATGACACAAGTATAGTAATTACAGTCAATAACTCCAACACATTCCAATCTTCAACAGAGGAAATTCTGCTCAAAATATGTGACTGGTTCTCAGTCAGTAAATTATTAAATTGTAAGAAAATTAACATAATTCAATTTAAATCCTGTCCAAATTCAACCTCGCAAATTTCAAGCTCAATAATTAACAATAGATCTCAATTAGAAACAATAACAATAACCAAATTTCTTGGCTTAAATATCGATAATGTGTTAAATTGGAAAAATCATATTAAAGAAATTAACCCCAAAATAAAATCAGCATGTTTTGCTATTAGATCTATGCAAGAGATAGTAAATATCAATACCTTAAAAACAATATACTTTGCATACTTTCACTCGGTAATGAGTTTTGGAATAATATTCTGGGGAAATTCCACAGATAGTAACAGTATATTCCTACTACAAAAAAGAGTAATTAGAATAATATTAGGTGCCAAATCTAGGGAATCGTGTAGGACTCTATTTTCAAAAAACTACAAATAATGCCCATGGCTTGTTCAGTACATTTTTTCATTAATAATCTTCCTCGTATGCAATCGTGAAAATTTTGTAACTAATTCAACAGTTCATAGTATAAATACACGTCAAAAATTGAGTTTCATACTACATCGGCAACTCTATCGTGTTATAAAAAAGGAGTGTATGGCAGTAAACATTTTTAATAGCCTCCCTAGCCTATAAGAAATGAAACTCGAAACATAAGATTATTAGAGCCAAATTAAAGAAGTGCCAAATTTCTCACGCCTTCTATTCTGTAGGTGAATCCATGACATTCAACAACGCTTCATGAAATTGATACTAAAACTTTGTGTTGTACTCGTAGACCATATTGTAAACCTCGTCTGTATATATTTCATCTAGACTGTGACTATAAATTAATATACTTTATAATGGTATTAAGTTTTTCGACGTGTGCCATATTCTAACTGTGAAGCAATGTATGAATGCCATGGAATGTTAATTAATATAATACAAAAGATATTGTCCTACATAGTTTTAGAACATCTCTGAGAGCATGTATTTGCATTGCATAGATATTTAATGTTGTTTAATATATTTCAGTAAATGTAGTCAATCTTTATCTTAGCTCGAATTGTTTTCTCATTGATTGGGCAAAATATGGTAGCTTCTGAGAATACAGAGTCTGGCTCCTTATTTTTATTATCAATTTTTTTTTAAGTTTTGTTATTCCCTAGTAAAAATTATCTTTTATTGCATATAAGCTGCCTCTAAATAAATACTTTATTATTATTATTATTATTATTATTATTATTATTATTATTATTATTAAATTCAAGTGGTATTTTGTACAGGAGTACTATTCCTGTTGTACACCGACTTATACACACAAATACACGAATAAACAGATGTAAACACAGTACCGAAGCGTGTGGGGAGACTGCTGAACTGTTGACTCGCAACTTGCTCACCGATCTCATGCGAAGCTAGTAGCTACTCGTATGATCGATGTACACTTAAATTTTATTCAAAGTAATCATAACGTTATAGACCTGAAAACAACATTGCTTCCTTTCTAAGTCAAAAAGTTTTCATTTGATTGTGTTATATGTATGTGTTTAATCTTATAAGACTGGTTGGAATCTCATAAGTGACACCAATAAGCCATCACTCGTGAGACAACTAAGCCAGGAGATAATAGGATATGGTGGCCTGTTTCTTTCCCCCCTCCATTATATACATCGCTGACTAGCAACGTAGTTCACTAACCAGACTTGTGATCTATGCAACAATTGTATAGGGGGAAACTCGGCTAATTTCGCAATACTAATAATTCCGCAGTATTGCATATATGATTTTTTTACTGCGGCTTTACAATAGCATGAACGTAAGTTTTGAGAGGCTGCCAACAGGAGACATGTCCTCTGCAGTGCTGTAGAAAAAATGAAGGATATTGGTCGAGACCTCTGTCGGCAATACAGTGAAACATCTGTGTAGCAAAACACGAAAAACAGCCAACTATCTATCTAACATCGAAAGTTAGCTGTTTTTCGTGTTTTGCTACACAGCTGTGAAGAAAGAGAGCATTGTTACTTATAAATTGTTCCTTTCATAATGTATTTCATAATTATTTACTACTGCGGAATTAGCCAAGTCCTATTGCGGATTTATCCTCACTGTTGCGGAATTACCAGAGGTCTTTTTCATTTGTAATGTATGTACAACTAAATATATTTGCATTTTAATATCCCTTTAACTCATTTGGTAATGAAAGGTTTCGTCCATGTCTGCATACTTTGATAATATTTTTAAATAAACATTTTGATAAAAATATGATAGATTTACTTCTTAATATTGCGGAATTAGCCGAGTCTCCTCTATGCTCTGACAAAATGATTATGTTAAATAAGTGAAAACGTTTTGAAAGATTTCATTATCTTTGAATTATAGTCTAAATAGGAAAGTCAGTGATGTAAATAATCATCTTCATGAAATTGTCGCCCTGAGTGGCGCAGTTGGTATAGCGCTGGCCTTCTGTGCCCAAGGTTGCGGGTTCGATTCCGGCCCAGGTCGATGGAATTTAAGTGTGCTCATGTCACTAGATTTAGTGGCATGTAAAAGAACTCCTGCGAGACAAAATTCCGGCACACCGGCGACGCTGATATAACCTATGCAGTTGCGAGAGTCGTTAAATAGAACATAATTTAATTATTTTTTTTATGAAATTCAGTATATTAAGAATGTAACAATGCGCTCTTATATTAGGTGTATGTCTACACTCCTTGAAGAGTACAGAAAGTAAAATTAATAAATTATTTCACTTACAACATGAAAACAATTAGAATTAAATTAAAAATGTAATTTTTTATTTATTCGATAACGTGATTTAAGCAGGTACAATCTGTTTCCACAAGTATGGACAGAAATACAGCACACTCGTTGTACTGGCTTGGGTAATAGCATAAAGCAATCCACCCATCTGCAAAATATGAGCCGTCTTTGTAATTTCCCACAGCTCTGTAAATTTGCAGCCCAGCAAACTGGCTGGCTGGATACGCGGAGAGAGGCTTACAGTTCATTCTCTGCATTATTGAATTGATTTTGTGCTCTTTTCCAGTTAATCGCACGTAATATTTAGCGCTTCAAAGCTAATGAGACCAGCTACAAAAATACATTGGCCGGGAGAGAGAATGCATTTCGAAAAAAATCCCAAATTGTGAGTATACTCTTCATTAATCGTGCTGAGGTTAGCAGTTCTAATCTGGAAATGAGTGTTGGATTTAATTTCAAAATTAGCTTCCATATTGAGCTTATAAATTGTATTTCCATGCATCAAATGTCGGTTAAATTCACCGCGATTAAGCCTAACTGCAGCTCACTTCTCGGCAGAGTGACTGGTTTAAATCTGTAACAGATTCTTTGAAATTTATAGTTGGCATAAGTGCTGTTCAATGGATTTGCCTACAGTATATCGGTGTTCCTCACCTTACTGTCACCTTATTTGTATTGTTTCTTATGTTCACTCTAACACTTGATTAAAACTTTCTATGGTTAAGGGGTTAAGTACAGCTTACAGCAGTAAAATTTTGGAAATATTCAAATTTTTTTTCCTCCATTACTGTACCTTGTACAATAATGAAAATTGGTATGTGTAAAACACTGTCCTTCTGCTATATGGAAAAAATATTTTTACGATTTAAAAGAAATTATTTACTTTTTTTTTTTTTTTTCAAAATTCAGTTCACTGTGTAGTGGTGAAGCGTTTCCCACATAACTAAAAAAACTATCCAACATTCTGTGATGAATTTTTTGTGTGTATTTTTGCATGTCATATCTACAATATGATGGAAGATCACTTATCTATATTTGATAAATTCTGATAAAAAATAAATTCATTTAAAAATGGTCAAATATCAGTACTTTCTTCTAACACAAAAAAAAATATTATTTATTAGGAAATGTAATTGAAAGAGCAAGATATTGTAAATGTGAGCTTCAGGAATAAAATAAAAGAGCTAGAATATGAAAAAGTTAAGATGTTTATGTGTTATGAGGGAAACACTTCATCACTGCACAATGAACTATCACCATTATGGATTTTGAAAAAAAAATAATAATAAATATTTTTTTAAATCGTAAAATTATTTTTTCCATATAGCAGAAGGACTGTATTTTACGCATATCATTATGGTACATGATACAGTAATGGAGGAAAAAAAATGTTGAATATTTCCAAACATTTTACTGCTTTAAGCTGTACCTAATTCCCTTACAATTTTAAAACAGGTCATGTATCTTTATACCATCAGATAAATAAACCAACCGATAATTAAAATAAATAGTCTTGCTAGAAACCCTTTTCTTCAACATTTCTTAAAACAACGGGAATTTGGTTAAATTTCGTATTCTAATTGACGCATATTATTAGTTGTTATTAAAAATACAGACGGGCCCCATTTCAACACTGAAGATGACCCCACACCGGTGTTGAAACGGGGCCGTCTATCGTATGGTATATTACCTTTTTTAAAAATATAACACTTTTAATTTTTTTACTATAGAAAATTTTAAAGTTTGTATCTTTATGTATATGATGATTAAGTACTAAAATCCAAACATTATTATCTTCCTAAAACGAGGCTTCAGGTATGAAAATATTGAAGGAAGAGATACTAATAATTTGAAAATATTGAAGAAAAAGTCGCTTAAAATTTGAAAATAGAAATAAAAGAGGCACTAAATTTTAAACTTACTACCATAAATTTTAAGTATTTCTAGTTTATTTACTTAATACTTTACTATTCTAATCCAAAATATTAAATTTCTATATATAATTACTACTTTTCAATATATGAATCGAAGCTGCTCTCGGGCGTGGTTTCGATTCCCGCTTAGGCTGATCACCTGATTGGGGTGGTTTTCTTTTCACCTGTAAATCGAATGCCAGATAATCTACAGGAAATCCTCGGCTTTCATCTCCCGAAACACCATTTTGCTATCTGCAATTTCATAAATTTAAAATAACTTAGTATTTGATACAGTGTAGTTAAATAGCAGACTAAATAATACATTATGCAACGAGCCTATAATGGTAGTAATTAAGAAGCGAGTATGTTTATGAAACGAGCGCAAGCGAGTTTAATAATTTTCATACGAGCGTCTTAATTACCATTATAGGCAAGTTACATACGACTTTTTATGCTCGACCATATTTCTAACTTGAAATTATTCATAAGTATTATTGTTATTGTTATCTAAGTGATGAGCGGAACTGACCCTGTGCAATAGCCTACCTCGTAAATTGTGAGATGTGCGCAGACGCGAAAGTATTGAGTTTTTCCGAGAAACAGATGTCGACGACCTTGATATAATCTAGAGAGTAAAAGAAATATTAATCTTGATATAACCTTGAAATTGAATTATACATTGAAAAACGAGATGACAAATTGAATTTATCTGAATATTATTTACAATTTACGCTAATCATTATAGTAACAGAACTGACTTTATTTCAAATGTAGGTTATTTATTGTGCAATTGGTGAAATCGATACTTGCTCTTTCACATGGTGCTCTCTCATTGGCGGAACACCTGAACTTTAATGAATAGGTGTACTTTACTTAGGTCCATTAAAGGGCTGCTACCAGGTGTATAATTACTACATTTCGCCATGGTCGAGCATAAAAATATGAATTCGTAAATTGCAAAATTTAGTGACGAATGTAACTTTTAAATGATGGTTGTGTATGATATTATTATTATTATTATTATTATTATTATTATTATTATTATTATTATTATTATTATTATTATTGAAGACGTGTAGAACTGCCTTTTTGTATATTGGATTTAGAATTCAGTGAGAGGCAAAGTAACCACAAAGCCACTTTTGTTTAGCTAATCATTGATTAAGGCTTACAGATGTTGGCGATCCTGTTATTATTTGAAAATTAAAGACACAAGATGTGATCAGAGGGAATGTGTTGTCAAAACTTTTCAGTTGAATGTTCATTCAACGATTATATTCATATCCGTATTATGTTAAACCAAAAACCATATTACCTGGTATGCATATTGTAGTTAATCATTTCATTTAACCTGACAAACCATTGTACGCTATTATTTTGGGTAATAATAATAAGATTAATGTTGATAATAATAATAATAATAATAATAATAATAATAATAATAATAATAATATTGTTGGCATAATGGATACCTGCAATGGCTGTATGGATATATAACATGAGACTTATCTCCGATGTTTGCCACTATTTGCAATAACATTCACTTATAATTTAAATAGTTCCTCGATTTTATACAGGGGAGACTGGGCTAATTCCGCAATATTAAGAAGTAAATCTATCATATTTTTATCAAAATGTTTATTGAAAAATATTATCAAGGTATGCAGACATGGACGAAAACTTCCATTACCAAATGAGATAAAGGGATATATTAAAATAAATATTTAGTTGTACATATGTTACAGTTGAAAAAGAACAACTCGGGTAATTCCGCAACAGTGCGGATAAATCCGCAATAGGACTTGGCTAATTCCGCAGTAGTAAATAAATATGAAATACATTATGAAAGTAACATAAAAGAAACAATTTATATGTAACAATGCTCACTTTCTTCACAGCTGTGTAGCAAAACACGAAAAACAGCCAACTTTCGATGTTTCACTGTATTGCCGACAGAGGTGCGGACCAATATCCTTGATTTCTTTCTATAGCACTGCAGAAAACATGCCTCCTGTTGACAGCCTCTCAAAACTTACGTTCACGCTATTGTATAGCATCAGTAAAATCACATATGCACTACTGCGGAATTACCCGTACTGCGGAAGTAGCCGAGTTTTTCCCTATTGAATTGGAGATTTTCTAGATCGTTCGGACTTAAGAAAATATAATTTGTAAAATAAATAAAATAAGTTAATTACGTATTTTTGACATATAACAGAATTAAATCTGTTCCTTTCATTCGGCTGTTAAAAAACACACAAAAAAATAAGTTATAGGGTCGTTTGGGGATATTTCGATATGATAAGGGAAAATGTTAGTTTAGGGATCAATTTATGCAAGTTTTATTCTAATTTTCCCCTAATATGTATGGATATTCTTTCAGTACATTTCATATATCTGATGCCAATGTGATCATTTTATATCTCTGTATTTTAAAAAGTACAAATCGATGACAAAATGTCGACTTCTCCCATAATGTGGGAGAGTTCTACATACAGTAGTATGATAAGCAAAGGGAACACTTAAAAACCCGACATTTAAAACACAAATTTTACTCCTGAAATGTACATAAGTATTTTATAATACTCTTGCACGCGTTGGTCACCTGCGAATTTTTCATCGTTGCCTCATGAAACAATTTTTGACATTTTCCAACACATTAAAACCAAAGTCCTGTAGCATTGTCAGCGTAGTAATACCCACTATACGCGGCGCAATAATTTTTTTTTAGATTATTCATACACTCCGAGTATTAGATGGCTTCCATCTGTGGGAAAACCTAACTTCTTTTTGGTGTTCAGTCTCTTTCAGCTATTCCCTATTTATTTTCACGTCTGTCTTAAAGTTTTATCTTTTGCCACCAGATAAAGTCTTAGCAGCGAAACTGGCACAGTTCTTCAAAGGAAGTATCAGTAGGTGAGGAATTAGGCAAGCCTAATTGGATACTTTAAAGTAGAAAGGTGCAAAGTGCCAAATTCATAGAAAACGAAATTATTATGCAGAAAAGTGCAATGTGCCTAGGAGAATGATGTATGAAAGAGGCTACATCCACTTGTGTTGTCCACACCTGTGGAGTAACGGCTAGCACGTCTAGCTGCGAAACAAGGTGGCCCGGGTTCGATCCCCGGTCGGGGCAAGTTACCTGGTTGAGGTTTTTTCCAGGGTTTTCTCTCAACCCAATATGAGCAAATGCTGGGTAACTTTCGGTGTTGGACCCCGGACTCATTTCACCGGCATTATCACCTTCATCTCATTCAGACGCTAAATAACCTAAGCTGTTGATAAAGCGTCGTAAAATAACCTACTAAAATTAAAAAAAATAAATCCACTTGTGTTTCTTAAGCGAGATATTTAGATGTTACGTTGCCAGCACCATGCAGTTTCAGACGGTAAGCGCCCTATTGAGCTGCATCATAGAATGCAATGGATCTTCAACAGGTCATGTTTGTGCCCAAACTTACACACAGCGAAATGTTTTACAGATCTCAGCTTTCACGTTATAACTTTGAAGTTTGTGTATGTGATACAATGCAGTCTTATATGTGTATGTGGGATGAAAGCATCGCGAGTAGAGGTGCCAATGAGATTGCCTCGTGTGTTCTAAAACTGATGAATATGGACATAACAAACAAGAAGAATCCGATAACTGTGCAGCTGAAAAAAAAACCGTGTAATGGTTTTCATGTGTCTCTTTTTAGTTGCCATTGGTTTATTTGAGCACATAGAACAACGTTTCCTTCTCAGCGGCCACAGTTTCTTGCAATGCGATCCTGATTTCGCTTTGATTGAAAAGCAACAGAAAGTGATAAAAGCCTTCATTCCTAGTGACTCCTTAAAATCATACAAGACTCTAAAGTTGTAAAACCATTCCAAACCGTTTCAATGCTAGAGTCATATTTCCTTAATTAGCAAGATATTGCTGATCAACTAATTTCCATCAAGATCTTGAATATTTCTAAGGCATGTTGCATTCAGTATAATGTTAGTAAAGCAGGTAGTGTTTCTGTGAAATAGTCCCATGATAATGAAGCAGTGCATACCATTAAAGTGCTTAAAATTAAAAAAAAAAAAAAAAAAAAAAAAAAAACATGAAAGATGTGCAGTCAGCATTGTTTCAAGTTAAAGCATAAAATAGGGAAATTACTGAAGAAAAGAAGGGGGATCTACTAGCATTGACTCCCTATCTTCCAAATGAGGAGCATAGGCAGTTCTACAGTCATATCTGTGAGTAAAAATTGCTCCAGAATAGAAAAAAATAGGTATTGGACTTTGCACCATTCTACTGCAACTGTACCCATTACTTAACCCTTTTCACAATCTGTGTTATATAATTAAATATGGAGAAATAATGTCTTTACATACCACTATTATTAATGAGTAAACACTGTACTATTGCTGTTTTCTATCAGTAAAAAAAAATGACACAAATATGTGTACAATTATTCTTATAGTTACATTTTTTTATCTTATCTCCAATGTTTCATTTTAGCACTTTGCACCCTTCTACTTTAAAGTATCCTATTGTCCTTGTGCAGATGATGTCTGGGGTGTTCTTGGGGGGAGATGTAATGTCTTCTTCAACGCAAATTTCACGTCAATTTTCGGCTAGAACCAGATCGTACTCAAACAAGTTATCCTGCAGAACTTGATGGTGTCAATTTTCTTACGTCATTAATTGTTAATCCATACAACCTTTATTCTAAAGGCGAAGGATATGCGAACTTATTGATATTCCATGTTTGTATCGGGAGTTGTGACATTTGCTAATTGTCCGATATTATATTAAATTAATATAAAAAATTTGATTGTTTGGTTCAATGAAAGATGAGCAGTTTCATACATACATGCAGACACACAGAAAGAAAAACAGATGGACGAAGTGGCACTAAAAAGCTCTACGAAGGATTAAGACCAGTAAAATGTATATCTACTAATATGACGCATATCCAGTCAAAGTATAATAACCTAAAGATGGTATATTATATTTTATAACTCAGAAGAAAAGTGTAACTCATATGAACTGTGTTTATTGTCTTCTGTGAACGTAAAACACAAGTTGAAGCCACGAAATTCACTTACACAGAGAATACAGACACAGTCTCACAGTTCTCATGTAGTTCGAATATTATCACTAGCAACAGTGCTCGGATTGGCTACTTTTCTTAAAAGCGTCGAGATCTCCGATATGTCGAGATCTTCAAAAATGATTCCAACTCTATTTACAATTAATATAAAGCGTTTATACTTCAAGCAATGCTTACAATATTACAATATTTAGAATTATTGGTTATTTTATATATGTTAGAAAATACTTAAATAACTTATTCTCGTTATATTATAATATGATGAAGTCCGCTAAGAAGACGCCTATATATGCAATGTATTTTATAAACTCCGAACGCTCTACAATGTATTTATGTGTAGTTCGGACAGTTTAACATCGATGTATCTTTCAAATGCCGATTTTTGTAATGTAGAAATGGTTAAAGTATACCTACCAGTACAGGAGTTTTACGTATATTTTTATTAATTACATGATTATCATATAATTCCCTTTTCTTATTATTTCTTTCTTTCTATCATTCATTCCTTCTTTCCCTTTTTTCCTATTCTTAAATCCTTTCTTATTGCTCTGCTGTTATAGAAGTAGCTGTTTCATGTGAATTTGCAAATCTCTGTTTACATTAGGGGTGTGTGAGTTTATGTTTACTTGTGTGCAAATTCGTGTGTGTATGTGTATATGCGTGTGTCGAGCAAGATAATGTAGATAAAAAGTAAAGGACAATATAAAAATATGATTATTTAACGTAGACAGGAGTGTGACTACTTACTTACTTACTTACTTACAAATGGCTTTTAAGGAACCCGGAGGATCATTGCGGCCCTCATATAAGCCCGCCATCGGTCCCTATCCTGTGCAAGATTAATCCAGTCTCTATCATCACATTCCACCTCCATCAAATCCATTTTAATATTATCCTCCCGTCTACGTCTCGGCCTCCCCAAAGGTATTTTTCCCTCTGGCCTCCCAACTAACACTCTTAGGCATTTATGGATTCGCCCATAATTGCTACATGCCCTGCCCATCTCAAAGGTCTCAATTTAATGTTCCTAATTATGTCAGGTGAAGAATACAATGCGTACAGTTCTGCGTTGTGTAACTTTCTCCATTCTCCTGTAACTTCATCCCTCTTAGCCCCTTTGGAGTGTAACTAATAGAATTAGAAAATCAATTGTTTCGAATTTCACAAAATTTATAATGATAAAGCCTGTATCACTTTGATGCCACTGGTTTTCTTCGTCACAGTTAAATTGTGAACCATACGATGGTAGAAAGGCAGCTAACGCTTTTTGAAACTTAGTGTATGGAATAGAGTTATTTTTACGTTCGCATTATATTTACAAAGATAATGAAATTTTGTTATTTTTTTATCTTTGTTTCTTTCATATGTCATCTAATATTTGTTCATTTTTATATGATAATATCGAGACATCAAGCCAAAAGAGCGTACAAAAAACTGCGTTTACATCGTAACCATATAAATATAGAATGATTTTTCCTATTCTTGTCTACAAAAAGAGATTTTCTTTGATTCTTTCTTATATTCACTGTAATTCTCAAAAGGTTTTCAAATGTAAATAGGTTCCAATAAGATATTTCAATAACGCATTCCGCCTAACTACAGTACACGACTGCTTGGCAGAACACGTCCATCGCTTCAACATTCTGGATTCACCGAACTGTATGTTGTGCAGAAGAAATGCCATCATGAACTACGACCACCTTAGGAAATGTACTGCACTTCACAAATTCTGAAGTGGGACGATTGGACAAATATATTGGGGGGCTAGAAGACTGATGGCTGAGTTCCAATAATCTGGAGCATTAGATTAATAATAATAACGGAAAATTTGTTTATGCGCTCCTCTGGCATGATACCCTCGATATGATGTATGTTTAAATTTCATCGGGTATATTACTCTTTTAGTTATCAAATATTTGAATACTGCTTTGTTACTGATCAGGATCAGAAGGGATTGATTGTTCTTCCTAATTTTGTACTTTATTTCAATTAGAGTTTATTTCGAGAAAAAACTGCGTGAAAAAATCATCAAATATTGTGTATAATTAAATAACACTAATAATAAAGTAATGAAATCAAATATCCTCATTTTCTACGTCTGTTCTGTCAGCGTATGTATGTATGTGTCTGTGTCCGTCTCTCTATATATCTGGTTGTCTTCTGAGGTAATAATATGATTATGTAAGGTAGACAGAATTGTAACTGATAACATGAGAAATTAAATTTTTTCCAACTTCACAAAATCCATGTCTAGGTATGTATCATGACGTGTCATCTTAATGATACCTTTTATTTGTATAGAATGATGAGGATAAAGTGTAAGAGGAGGTGGAGGACAAGGTAAGAAGAGAGAGAGAGAGAGAGAGAGAGAGGAGGACAACGATTATTAAAACCATAATGTCGATGGCGTGCCTTTAACTTATTGTTCTTCCACTAGGCTCCTTTTTATTCTTGCTACATCGTAGGATAGTCGAACATAGACGATGCTGCTACCTTTTGGAATTGGATATAAGAGGCTTGTTCGCAGAGGTCCTTCGGCAGTGTTTCTTCAAATAGTCTCATATTTATGCATTTGCTTGGTTACCTGAATTGTAATACATTAAAAACTGTATTAAACGACCACTGCTGGTTCCATGAAAAATTGGTCTTTCAGAGGGATGGTCTCTCAACAGGAGGCATTTTTTTACACGATTAATTGATTAAAACGTTTCTATGTTAATCAAATGAAAAACACTGGGAATATTGCTAACAATAAGCTTAAGATAAGAACTTTATTTCTTATTTTACGTTATTTTTACAATTTTCTTCTTTGATTCATATATTGCTAACAATAAAAGCTTAAGATAAGAACTTTATTTCTTATTTTACGTTATTTTTACAATTTTCTTCTTTGATTCATATATTGCTAACAATAAAAGCTTAAGATAAGAACTTTATTTCTTATTTTACGTTATTTTTAAAATTTTCTTCTTTGATTCATATATTGCTAACAATAAAAGCTTAAGATAAGAACTTTATTTCTTATTTTACGTTATTTTTACAATTTTCTTCTTTGATTCATATATTGCTAACAATAAAAGCTTAAGATAAGTACTTTATTTCTTATTTTACGTTATTTTTACAATTTTCTTCTTTGATTCATACATTCTCCGCTTCACAAAATAATAAATTGAACTATGCTTAATTTTTTTAGGTTTCGTTTTTACAACCTAATTCTCGAAACTATCCTTTAACATGTTAAAAAAGTTCATTTATATGTTTTCCATTAATATAGTCCTTCAATGGTGGCGATTGTTAAATTAGCTGAATTTTACATGAGATTTTTCTCTAGTGACATTTTTTCGGGTTGAAATTCTCTCTCGACTTTAATCTCGTTATCAGTGGGTTGATCACCGGATTTTCGTAATAGGTAGGAGAAAGAAAAGATAAATTATTGTACTGTAATAACAAGTAACGATTTTATTTTTCTGTACAAAATGAAAAGTAAAACAGTCATACGGCATGAGAAATCTTACCTTCCAAGAAACTGTTAAACAGCGGTGCAAATAACCCCTTGTCATACATCGGAAGCCGTTAGCAAACGGTCATTGTACATTTTTCCTAGCAATACCCAATATCCCTTAAGGGATTAAGGACAGAGATGGGCATTCAACGTGAATAAGGTTAACAACTTTGCCAAACATCATTTTAACTTCTAATATTGTAACGAATTTCTTGGAATTTATTTAGACTACAGTAATGTAATAAAATTTTTAATTGTAAATTTTAAAAATACAGTATGGTTTTTTAAAACGGTTACATTAAGAAAATGGCTATTCAATCACTTTCGGTGATCGGGGAGAGAGGTGGTCTCTTAAAAGGGGTGTGATTTGCATTGGTTTTGTAGATATTTAATTCGGTTCTTTAAAAAAATCGGTCTTTAGGAGGAGTGGTCTCTCAGTAGGGGTGGTATTTCTGAAAGGTTTTACTGTATCTTGGAAGTATGAAATAAATATATTATACTGCTTAACTTCTTAAAAGAAAAAGGGTATAGGTATTTGACGATTTTATCCACAGTTGTGTGCTAATTTCCAAATGAAGGACTATTATTCTTGCGATACAGTTGTATGGTTTATTACATTACCGTATAAATTGATTTAAATGTATTAAATATGAACATAATTCGTTCAACAGTACGTTCTAAATCAGCGGTGACCAAAACTCGAGCTGCAGTGATTACATGCGCCAAACAGCCTATTGAAGTAAGAAGACGGAGGAAAGACACTTGGCATGAAAACTACAACCAGTGGTGGTTCCTGTACTAACATCTTGAACAATCCCGCGGATAAAAATCTCAAGCTTTGCTGTATCAGTATTGTCACTGCTGTCATCAAGAGTCAGTGAATAATATACGATTCTTCTTGCTTCTATTTTAACCTTCTATAAGGAATTTTCTAAATTCTTCTTTCGATACTTGGTGGAGAAATTCGTAGTTTTTCAAAATTAAAAACTTCTTGTAGATAAGTTATTTAAGCTATTTTAATCATTACTTCTTTTATAAATTCTGTTCTATTAAAAGGTTTTAGATTACAGATATTTCAAACCCCATTAGGTAGCTGACTTCCTTACATTTATTTATCTCGTCTTTCTCTTCCTGACTGTTATTTAAGACATGACAATTCCTGGCGTTTAACAGCTCGTTGGCACATAATATTGAATCAGTTTTTCTACAATATTATTATTAAATGGATAACTAATAAATAGTGACCGTCATCTAAAGATTAAGAAGATCAAAATTGAGATAAAACCTAATAATTTTATCCTTCTAGGGAGAAGATTTTAAAATATCAATATTCATGCACGTACAGAACAATTATAGAAATACATACCTAGTAGTCAGTAATAATAATTAATACATTATTCAGCGTGGCAATTAATGTTTCTATATACTCCTAATTGAACCGTTGAGCAAAGTAAACATACGAGGCGACGGTTCTCCATGATGCACGGCCGCACCAGCTCAAACGATCATCATTGATGAGGGACGGTCGCCCACTGCACTCTTCATCATGGACACTTTTACGACCTTTGGAAAACTGCCTACACCAGCGACGCACCATCTGCTTACTCATGATGTTCGGCCCATAGACCTGACAGAGCTGCCGATGAATTTCAATTGGCGCAATGCGGCGGCGGGAGAAGGAATAAGAGCTTCCATTTCGGACCACTGCTGCCACGCTACTGGCACCAGGCGGGACCTGTCCGGCTGGCATATGATTGATACGTCATAGATCTGTTACGCATGCGCAATTGAGACGACTAATTACGTTTACATTCAAGGGGAAACAATCGGGAAACTTACTTTCTGGATGCGCCTCGTATTACATTTTGTCCGACAGAACAACAAAAAAGTTCTCCTTCTCATTCTTTACTAAACAACCTCTTACTGCTTGTAGAGACAGAGTTTGTAGAGCGACATGATACCGCCGCTGCTTGCCTTCAGTACGTGAATGAAACACACAGCAATGTATAGGAAACTCCTCGTACCCGTTTGAATGTTTGTGATTACACGATGTAATTACCACACCCGCTTTGGTCACCGCTATTCTAAATAATTTTCTTCAATACTTTCAAAATAAATATGGGAAATTCCTGTTATTATTCTGTTGAGAAGGCTTCGTCATCTAGTCTGTTTAAAAAGACTGACAGAATATTATAAAACAGTTACATTACCGGTAGTTCTGTATGGTTGAGAAACTTGGCCTCTTACTTTGAGAGAAGATCAGATGTTAAGAGTGTTTGAGAATAAGGTGCTTAGAAAAATATTTGGGGCTAAGAGGGATGTAGTTAGAGGAGAATGGAGAAAGTTTCAGAACGCAGAACTACACACATTGCATTCATCTGACATAATTAGGAACATCAAATCCAGACGTTTGAGATTGGCAGGGTATGTAGCACATATAGGTGAATCCAAAAATGCATATAGAGTGTTAGTTGGGTTATCTGGGAAGATAATATTAAAATTGATTTAAGGGAAGTGGGATATGATGCTAGGAGCTTGATTAATCTTGCTCAGGACAGGGACCGTTGGAGGGTTTACGTGAGGGCGGCAATGAACCTGCGGGTTTCCTAAAAGTGATTTGTAAGCACAGTAAGTACTTGATAAAGTAACGGTTTATTTCTTTGGGAACCTGTAAATTGATATTTGCTGCACAACAGTCTTTGTCTCTCTTTCTGTTTAATGCAGCTGTAGTTTGCTTGTTGTTATTGGTTAGTTTGTTGGTTTGTTATACGACCAGCCTGCCCATTCGTTTGTTAATTTTAGTAGCCAGGTTTTTAGTTACCGTGGGACTAATCAATCAGTGTTTATGTACAGTGTATCCTTTATTACTCCGTTTCATATGTCATTTGCTGAAAGTTTGTGATAACCTTTATGTACATAAATGAATTTTGCGTTTTGTGTGCTAGCTGTGTGCCATTTGTTACATTGAACTAAAATATCGTTTGAATTAAACAAAGTCTGCGGCAATTAGCTTCCAATGGCACAATATAGATTTCCGAACGAATGGATTGTCAGATAAAATTAATGTATGTACATTTTCATTGTCAATTTGCAAGTTCGGAATAGGTCTATTAGTTATTTATTTTTGTTTAGTTTCATCAGACCTCCAAGCAAAAGCATTTCATATTACAATAAGTTATTTAATGAGAATCGATTTATGCAGTTAATTTGACAAGTTGCGACTCACAGGACTTCGTGTCAGCTATGGATTATGTCCAACTTGAAGTGACGGCTACTGGAATTTTTTCTATTCCCAGCATATTACAGAGATCTAATAAAAGTTCATAAAACGGCATACCGTACATAAATTACTACTTACGGTTTTTAAGGAACCCGGAGGTTCATGACCGCTCTCACATAAACCCGCCTTCGGTCCCTGCCCTGAGCAAGATTAATCCAGTCTCTATCATCGTATCCCACCTCCCTCAAATCAATTTTAATATTATCCTCCCATCTACGTCTCAGCCTCCCCAAAGGTCTTTTTCCCTCCGGCCTCCCAACTAACACACTATATGCACTTCTGGATTCGCCCATACGTGCTACATGCCCTGCCCATCTCAAATGTCTGGACTTAATGTTCCTAATTACATTATGTCAGGTGAAGAGTACAATGCGTAAAGTTCTACGTTGTGTAACTCTCTCCATTCTCCTGTAACTTCATCCCTCTTACCCCCAAATATTTTTTCTAAGCACCTTATTCTCAAACACCCTTAACCTCTGTTTCTCTCTCAAAGTCTAAGTTTCACAACCGTACAAAACAACCGGTAATATAACTTTTATAAATTCTAACTTTCAGCTTATTTGACTGCAGGCTGGACGACAAAAGCTTCTCACCAAATAATAACGGGCATTTCCTATTTTTATTCTGCGTTTAATTTCCACCCGAGCGTCATTCATATTTGTTGCTGTTGCTCCAAGATAGTTGAATTTTTTTCACCTCTTCGAAGGATAAATTTTCAATTTTTATATTTCCATTTCAACCGTACATAAATTATTCATATCAACGTTTTCTTCAGAAATATACGTTATTGTTACTGCAGAGTGTTCAGCTCCGTTCTCGGCCGGAAACACAGGCATCAGACATGCTTCCGTTCATGGATCGATGACCCAGATATGTATATATGTTTAGTCAGCAGTCCTAAGACTAGTTGGAACTTCATAAGTGACACCACTAAAGCATCACTCATGAGGCAATTAAGCCAGTAGATAATGGGATAAGGTGGACCAGTTGCTTTCTCCCTCCATTGCACACATCGCTGACTATAACATAGTTCACTAATCAGACTTCAGATGTATGTAACAATTGTTTTTCCTCTGATACATGTTACCAAGTGAGATAAAAGGATGTCCACCAGATATTCGCCAATTTTATACTTTAAAAATAAGTAATCTCAATGTATGCGTTTTTATAATAATATAATATTGTTACTTTATGTCATATTTAGGCTATGTAATAAATTCTATAAATTTAGTATTTATGGCATACGCTTTGCCTTGGTTATTTGCTGATCTCAAATTTTCCTCACTTCTCCACTTTTACACAACACAAGTCATTGGGGTTGGGGACAACTCGCCACAGAAATTAGCCACAGAGGCAACTCGCCACATAATGAAATTCGTATCAAAGACAATTCGCCACACATTAAAATTCAAGGCAATACTCAAATTCGTAACAATTTATAATATATTTCTATGGTAACACAGGACAAATCTAGAAGCTGTAAACTAATTCGGAACTATGGCGGAAGAAATTCGCTTCACAAAATCAGAAAGAGGCTCTGACAAATTAATATATCTTGGCTACATGTACGCTAGACTTAGAAGGAATAAGGATGGAGTTGTTTGGCGCTGCGAAATGCGTGGCGGGTGTAATGCAACAGTCACGTTATCAGAAGGTGGAAGCAGTGTCGGCAAAGAACCGTCTGAACACAAGAATCATTCGGCAGACTGGGGAGGATTAAGGCAAAAGAATGTGTAGTGAACATGAAGGCAAGATCGGGGACTTCCCGGGAACCAACGTCTGTCATTATTCAAAATGAGTTACAGCGTATTGCAAGCGAAGCCAGTGTGAATCTACCGAAGAAACTATCTATTTAAAAAATTGTGCGCCATGCCAGGAAGCTGCACCTACCACCTGAACCAAGGAATATTGACGAACTGAACGTTATAGCCGACAGATACATAGAGAGATTGGAAGGTTGTCATTCTCCTACCAAAAACAAGCGGAAGTACATCGACATGGGCAGACGAATATCACGTATAGTTTAAGAATACCCGCGATACAAGGAGAAGGCACCGTCGTCCGGTACTTGAGAGTTGTAGGCCACAGCCTAGAAGGACATTTTTGAAGCCAAAATTACATGCACATAGTAATTCACATACTTAGTCGAATTTACAATTATTAATCTCTATATCTATTCGCACGATATAGAGCTTCTGGAAGTCATAGATTCATCTTTGTACCTACCTCAGTGTGGCAAATTGTCTATTTGTGGCGAATTGCCCCTGTTACCAATTTTCTGTGGCCAATTGTCCCAGTTCCCAAATTTCTGTGGCCAATCGTCCGGAACCGAAGTCATTGTTATACCCCCTTACAAATTAAACCAATCTCATTTTTAACACCTTTGAAAGAATTAAATATTTAGGGAGCTGGAGTAGAAATTACGGTTAGATTGCTATTTTTCACGTTGTTACAAAATTCTCTACAATGCTTCGTCTATAAGTTTCAGTATTCATCAGTTTATTGGTGCTCTGATTAAGAAAGAATAGCGCAGTAGGCCTACTTCCTGGGGCGAGGAAGAAAGAGCGATACATTTAAGACTTGTCCAGCACTTCCGTCTGTCAGCTTTGTGGATAGGTACTGGGAGGCCAGAGAAAGAATGCAGCAGTGCTGACATCCACTCATTCATAGTTTCACTTGGACATTGTTCACTTTATTTCGTTTTCTTTCCTATTAGTTTTTATCGCCATTGTACGGCCAATGACTCTAGTCAAGTGCCACTGCATTGAATAAAAAAAAAAAAAAGAAAAACATTTATTTGAGGAAGTGTCAAAGATCGGTAAAAAGTCCCGGCGCTCAATTATAATGTTGAGAATAAACATGAACAACTATAATAATGTTTTCTTGAGTAAAAAACAATTTCCGACGTATCAACAATGATAAGTCTCATATTTCATGGCAATCATTGAATTGGATTAGCGATGTATTAGTAATGGACTACTATATAAAATAAAATTAATAAACGATTAAGTGATTTTCCTATGTCGCCCAAATTTTGCAAAATTTCGGGCGAAAGTCGCTCAAATGGCGTTAGTCGAAATTCTTAAAAAAAAAAATAGGTCGCAAAATCTGTTTATATAGCCTAAACGACGAAATATCCCCCAATCTGGCAACCCTGTGATAAATGATAATTAGTGGAGCTAGCTGAACACTATCTTGATATAGTTGTAATTACAACGTCTACGGTATTTAAAATGTAGAAACTATTTCTTCTGTTATAAATTACATATTTCACGTTTTTAAAGCTGATAACAACTTTCTATCCTTGGACGCTATTTATTTCGACCAAAATATAATTTGTCATTATTTACTGGTTTTCTTCATTTATGATCCTGTCGATTCTTTAATGGTTTTAACATCAATGCATACAGAGTAATAGTTCCCAAATTTCTCTCTCATTGCCGGTATGTCTCTGTCAGTATGCTTCCAGTTCGCATCGATGATCAGATGTAATATCCCATACTGTACACATAAGACGGGAAAGTTCTCATGGATCGACGTTATGTAATTATGACTCAGAATCTTTCAAATTATTACAATGGAAACGGGATCATCTCGGGAAAGCTGACTCATCACTAGAATCCTGCGTTTGGTTACTTGAAGCCTCCGTGTAACGCACAACAGTGTATTACTCGTTGCACGAATAATTGCCGGTGGACAGTAGGCGAACTAAAGCATGAACACTGGATCGTATCGTATAACGCAGCGCCAATGCCTCTCTCGGAATCGGCAATCATTCGTGCAACGAGTTATAGATACAGACCGATTATTTAGTCCTGACAGCTCAGCGACGCGAAAGAGGGGAAGTAATCGGAGGAGTGGGGAGAGTTCCGGAGTAGAGATAAGGGCGAGCAGTCAGAAAGGCAAGCAAGTGAATAAACCAAACACCCCTTGACGTAACTAAATGGACTGGCCTTCCCACGCGCACATCTCCGGCGACTGTCAGGACTAAATAATCATTCTTGCAACGAGTTATAGATACTCGTATGTAGACCTACACAGTATAGCTCAGTGTTCATTCTTCAGGTCTGCTGCTGTTTAGTGAACCATGTCAAAACAAAACAAAGCTAGACGGTCGGAAATGAATGTTCCAATAGAAGAATTTGATAGCGAGGATTTCATTAGGGAATAAGAAAACGTATTTTATCAGAAAGAAGGATTAATTTTTATTTTGAAACTCTTAAAATGTTTACAGTCATTCGTTGTAATGTATAGAGAGTAATAAAGCAATTAGTCAGTGTAAATGATTTTCTTTTTATTGTGACTTATTCTCTTATTGTAATTTCTACTATTTACTTATGTATTTATTTGTAGATGTGTACGTATATAGGCTGTATCCATTTAAAACGTTCAATGTAAAACAAGTAGGTATATTCATAATTAATTTCTGTAATTTGGCATTGCTTATTTAGGAAACCGGAGGTTCATTACCGGCACAGGTCCCTATCCTGTACAAGATTAATCCAGTCTCTACCATAATATCCCACCTCCCTCAAATCCAGTTTTATATTATCCTCCCATCTACGTCTCAGCCTTCCCAAAGGTCTTCTTCCCTCCGGCCTCCCAACTAACACTCTTTATGCATTTCTACGTTGTGTAACTTTCTCCATTCTCCTCTAACTTCATCCCTCTTAGCCCCAAATATTTTCGAATACTCTTAGGGTGGAACTCATTGACATTTCGCAGCACGCTCTACGAGCGTACTAAGCTAGCCCCGGCTATCCACTGGTTACTAGTACAGAATTCAAATCATATCCTATCGCTAACACTGATTTATGAATATGAAAAACGCTGATAATCCACCGAAAGCCCGCGCTAAAAATGTCTATAAATGTCCTTAGTCTCCGGTAATCTGGCATTAGAGACGGCAATACATGGAGACAAATACAAACAACATTTCTAAATGAACAGAAGTTGAAATATCAGAGCCCAAATATATTTTGTATATCTCAATATTCTCATTTTTAATTGTGAATACATTGAAATTTCAATTCTTTCAATAAGCATCACATTACTTCTAAACTCATTTAGGTTTGATAAAATATATCTATTAATTTAAAAACGTGCAATTTAAATATTCAAAACTCTGTAAACAGGCGAAAAATAATGAGCAGTGGCTTTTACTTTCTCGGTGAAAAATATATAGGCCTATTGTGAAACAAAAGTGTAGGCCGTCTATAATCTAGATGCGTTTTACTTATTGTGAGAATTATCTTTTGTTGTACATAAAATGGCTTTAAATAAATGTTTTGTTTGTTATTAAATACAATTGACGGCATATTTTTCACGTGAGTAGCATTCTCATTGTTCAGTGCCTATGCTGTCCTATACTAATAAACAGATGTAACACACGAAACGAAGAGAAGCTAGTATGATCCTTGTGCATCTAATTTGCACACGAAGTAACCAAAGGCAGGACTCTACTCATCTCCATCTTTACTGCCACAAATCCTGTTCAGAATCACGGGAATTGAGCCCGGGCCTGTGATTGAAAAGACTAGAGTTCGAGCTTTCGACAAACCATATGTTGTCCGATGTTTGTACCATATATTTTCTTAACTCTAATCTCTTTGCGTTTGTTGTGCGATATTCATTGTCATGAATACTACGATATTTTCATTCGGAATTTTGTTCACTTTTCCTGGTTCTCAAATTCCCTTTTCAATACACATTCTCTGTAACATTTCAACGTAAAAATTGTAATTTTATCTTAATTTATTTGCAAATATGTATCATACTATTACACATTTATCGTTCATCCTTTCCTTGCAATGTTATATACAGAGTGAACAAGTAGGTAATAACTTCTTAAATTTTAATTTAAGAAAAGCTTTATACAAAAGCTGTTGAAAATTAACCATACAATATTGGTCCAAAAAAGTTAGTTATTCAGGTATACAGAATCTCAGTAAAATTTATTTTTAAATGGCACTCTACAGGGTGATTCAGACCACCCGTAACAGTAATTTATTTCGGAAACTAGTGCATTAAAATTTTCCAGACAAAAATACACTCAGGGACAAAAAAACCGGACACTTCTATATTTGCTTGTATTTTGTTGCCAGTTATTTCAAAATGAAACAAAACCCATTTAAACAAAATAATGTTTCATTTAGCACCTTATACGACAACATTTGAAAAAAAAATCTCTGATGAGAAAATTTACAAAAAATTACACAGGGCGTATAACTATGGCATCGTTTGGTCTGTTTTTCATTTAATGGTGCCTTAAACATTAAAAACTCTTTTTAGTAACGGGTATTACCCCCTCTGGCTTGAATAACTGCATCCGTACGTCTTGGCATGCTCTCAATTTGGCTAGCAATATCTTCTTGAGGAATAAGTTCCCATTCTTCGCCAAGTGCTCGCCTCAACTCTTGTAACGATTCTGGTCTCGGTCGTCTATTCTTAACACGCCGTCCCAGCATGTCCCACACGTGTTCATTTGAGTTCATGTCTGGACTCCTTGCTGGCCATGGAAGAACATGGATTCCCACTTCTTGGAGATAATCTCCGACCGCATGGGCAATATGCGGCCGTGCATTATCATGCATTAAAACAAAATTATCGCCTACAAATTGGCCAAATGGCACAACATGATCAGCCAAACATTCATTTATATACATATCAGCTGTTAGTCTTCCATTTTCAACAAAAACCAACTCTGTACGAGCATCCGTACACACTCCTCCCCAAACCATCACTCCACCACCTCCATACTGCACATTTTCGGAAATGCAACACTGTGAAAATCGTTCTCCCCTCCTTCTCCAAACTCTTTCACGTCCATCAGGTGAGCACAGATTGAAACGGGACTCATCGGTGAACAGAACACAGCTCCACTGTCCATTTCTCCAATCCCTGTGATCATTTGCAAAACGCAGTCGTTCAACTTGATGCATCCTGAGAAGTCTGGGACCAGTTGCAGGTCTACTTGATATCAGTCCACTTGCTTTCAACCTCCTTCTAACTGTTTTGGCCGAAACTGGACGTCCATGCATGTTAACAAATTGCTGGGCTACACTAGTAGCTGGCAAGTTGCGCTCCCTAAGAACTCTCAACACCATATACCTGTCTTCAGTTGGATTTGTAGCTCTTGGACGACCCGAACCTGGTCTTCTGGTATATTCTAGGGTCTCTCTATACCGTTTTATGGCATCATGGGTTGTGCTTCTAGCCATATTCGTAACATTTGCTTTGTAACGTACACTGCGTCCATCATCGTAAAGGACTGCAGCTCGAGCCACATCTTCAGGTCGCATCTTGTTTTAAGACAAATGTTACAACCCCACTTAAACTCAGAGAATGTAAAAATAAATAAATAACGAATGATAACGATAATGAAGCACAAAATGGTTGAGACAAAATTGTTATAGCTGAGACTCCGAAAGCAAAATTGGAATATTTGGTTGTAATGGCTTGTTTATAAAACAAAAAACAATCAACAATGTATACACGTCTCCATAACAACAGATGTCTACCATAATATTGTATGAGAAAATAATGTTTTGCAAAATACCAGCAAATATTAAAGTGTCCGTTTTTTTTTGTCCCTGAGTGAATGTATAACTACACCACATGTGAACTTTCACTTGAGCTTGATTTCATCAATCAGCCCTAACAGGAAGTAGGTTCAGTGACGTATCACTTTAACATTTCAAATGGGAATCGGGGTCAACTAGAGTATCATTTGATAGAACTTTTGAAAACAAACAACTTTCATAGGAAACGTTTTTATTAATTCCTACTCTTTCAATGAGAAAACGTACGAAAGGCAATGGGTGATTCAGACCACCAGTAAGCCATTTATTTCGGAAAATAGTACATGAATACTTTCGAGACAAAATTATTTATAACTAAACTATATGTGAACTTTCACTTGAACTTGATTTCATCAATCAGCCCTAATAGGAAGTAGGGTCAGTTGCGTATCACTTTCAAATTTCAAATGGGAGGCGGGTCAAATAGAGTACCATTTGATAGAGCTCTTCAAAAGAAACAACTTTCATAGGAATTTTTTTATTAATTCATATTCTTTCAATGAAAAAACGTACGAGAAAGCAATGCCATTAATATTGAGAAATGTTACAGGAAGAAAATATAAACAAGACAAATCCATTTAATGTTGACATAGTACATACGCACAATTACCTGGCTGAGTGCAGACCTGGTGGCCGGTAGCACCGTCGAGGGATGAATATAAGTAAATTACCCCTTCCCCTTTGCTCGCCCAGCAATATTTCCTTTAGTCACCGCAATACAATACCTACAGTACGTACTGCCAGGCCTAAACTATCTAATAAATAAGGACAACAAACTCAACTACACAAAATTTCTGGGACTTTTTATAGACTACAGTTTAACATGGGATAAGCACATCGAGTACATATGCACAAAGCTATCAAGAGTTTTATATTTGCTAAAGAAATTAACTACTTGCGTTTCTCAAAGTTATTTAAAATGTGCCTACTTTTCTTTCTTTCAGTCGATAATTCGATATGCCTTACTTTTCTGGGGAAATGGAACCAAAATTGGAAGCGTCTTGATTTTACAATAGAAGATCATTAGAATTTTATGTAAATCAAATTATCTGGAACATTGTCGGCCACTTTTCAGACAATCACGGATTTTAACAATCATAAATTTGTATATATATGATCTAGTACTTTACACTAGACAAAATATCGAAAATTACTCATTAGTGGCCAATATACATGATCATGAAATTAGAAATAGTGAACAAATTAATATTCCATATTGTAGATTACACAAGAGCAATACAAACTTTTTAATTATAGGGATGAAATTATATAATAAGCTCCCAAGTCAATATTATAAATTACCAATCAATAGTTTCAAAACTAGATTTTACAATTGGTTATTAAATAATCCCTTTTATTCTGTTGCTGAGTTTTTCAACACAAATTTGTATGAAATTATATTTTAATAAATAAGTTTTAATTGCAATTTAGTAAGTTTTCTTCAATTTAAAAGTTTCAAATTATTTCATGTTTTCATTGTATTACTTAAATTTTACTGTTTCTGTTATAAGTGTTTTTTTTAATGTATTTATGTTTTTTTTTTTTTTCAGTGTATTCTGACGAAGCCTGAAACTGTATGTCTAATGGTCAAATAAATTGAATTGAATTGAATGCACTTTGCCAGGTAATAATTTCAGGTGGAATTGCCAACAATGTAGGCCTAAATTAAGAAGAAAGTGTTTTGTTTTCCCTTTACCTACCTATGCATATTTTTCAAGTTTTGCAATTACTTTTGTGACTAATAAAATAAGTATCTAATAGTTAAGAGTGATTACAAATACTTCCTACGTACTAAAACAGTGATGGTTTACACAAATCAATAAGGTTTTGATATAAAAACTTTTCCTACGTAAATTTTCAAGAGTTCTATGATATGGTACTCTATTTGACCTCGACTCCCATTTGAAATTTTAAAGTAATACGTCACTGGCCCTACTTTCTGTTAGGGCTGATTGATGAAATCAAACTCAAGTGAATGTTCACATGTGGTTTAGTTATAAATATTTTTGTCTCGAAAATTTTAATGCACTAGTTTCCGAAATAAATTACTGTTACGGGTGGTCTGAATCACCCTGTATATTAATATTTAAATATTTCTAATCTCCATCCAATTTTACGTATGAATGTGTAGAAATTTTACCCATTCATCGGTTTCATTTCTCTTAACTATAACTCTTAAACTTGTTTCGTGGACTTCAAACTTGACACAAACAAGTATGTAAAATCATGTTGAGTAGGCCATAAAACTAAACGAAACATTATGACTAACAAACTTTATCATAGATGCTTAAAATGAGAACCATTCGCAGGTAAACAATATCCCAGTCTATCGCGATAGAATCGCATTGTAGATACGAGATGTAACAGATCAGTCTTGTAGTTGTGAAGAAGACAATGGACTATTTTCTTGATAGATTGGGATATTGTTTACCTGTGAATGGTTCACATTTTGAGCATCTGTGATAAAGTTTGGTTCGTCATAGTATTTTGTTTAGTTTTATGGCCTATTTAGCATGATTTTACATACTTATTTGTCTCAAGTTTGAAGTCCACGAAACAAGTTTAAGAGTTATAGTTAAGAGGAATTAAACAGATGAATGAGTAAAATTTAATGGAGATTCGGAATATGTAAATTTTAAAATAGGCTACCATTTAAAAAAATTAAATTTACTGTCACATCCTGTGTACCTGAATAACTAACTTTTTTTGGATCAATGCTATGATCTTGTACGGTTAATCAGCAACAGCTTTTGTATAAGTTTTTTTTTTTTTTGTAAAATTAAAATTTAAGACGTTATTAGCAATATTCCACACCTATTGTTCACGCTGCAGTAACTGTAGTATGTATCCAGCTTTTTAATTTTACTCCAAGTTAAAATATTACAGTGTTATAAATTTCATTCTGAACATCCTGATTATGGTCCAAACATTTCAGAGTGACGGCCAAAAGATTTCTTTATTTCTAACTTATTCCATGGAGAATTTAGAAGTATTGGTACCGTAATTCACTCAAAGTAATCATCTGAGAATTTTGTTCAGTTTCTGATAAATACTAGTGGCTTGTGCAGCAAATGCCGCAAACTAAGTTCATTAGACGTTCAAATAAAAATTTTTCAGATTTATTTTAAATGAAGAATACCAGGCATTTTGAAATTTATTTGCTTCCATAATTAATGAAACATACTCCTTCTGAATTTTTATGCCAAATACTTTTCTTGACACTATTCACCTTAGTTTTTGAGTTTCAACGCGAAAACGCAAGTAACAATGTCAGGACGATCAGTGGGTTTTTCATGTGGAAGTAAAGCAATAGCTATTTCAGGTCATTGTGGATTGTAGATGGAACTTAAAAAAAAAATCAGGTTTGCTGTGCTTTCGAACAATAGACATAGCATCTTGGTACAGCAGCTGCACGTAGAGCTTGAAATGTAGAGGGTAAAATTATTTTATCCTGCTAGGAGATCTTGCTGAAATGATCGGGAGACTATAAAATTCTGTAGGCCTCTCATTTTATCAGTAAGTAATACCTTTTGGTATTTCCTTAGGAACTGTAATATTTGCGCTTTCTCGAGCCAATACTAAAGGGAATGACGCACATAAATATATACACTACATCGCCATTAAATATATGAAAACGACCAAACCCCACTTGATTAATAACTATAAAACTATTTGATTTTTAATAACAAAATTATTGTCTTACGTAAGTTTTATAGTTGTATATAATAATATAATGTTAATAATAATAATAATAATAATAATAATAATAATAGCCGGCACTCAGTAAATTATAGAAATGAAGATCTAATTTAAGATATTCTCTACATCTACTTATATAACCCCAAAACGTTTCACTTTCACAACATCAATATAGCATTAATATGTGTTGGCCTAATTAATGAAAAATAGTCGCATCACGGCATTAACTATAATAATATTTCATTTCTAATGGTAATAATGTCGTCAAATCACCTCAAGTTTTTTTAGATTTTGATATCCAATACACAGCTGTACTCAGAAAATTACACACCGCAGAATCAGGCCTGTAAAAGTAAGTCTTGAAGTTTTTAATAACCAATTGAATTTGAACTCTAAATATGTCGGCAGTGCTGCAGGTCATGGCCTTCGTGTAATAGCCTATTGTTTATTGTAGTGTGTGTTTTGTTTCATTCTGAAATGTAATTATTTCTAAAAAATGACGAAAGATGAATTTTGGAAAATAGGAAAATTATGTAGCAAAACTAACGCTTCACTGAAAGTTGCTATTTTTCTGGATGCCAAGCTTCAAAAATGACGGGACATTCATTAAAATCCGTTCAGCCGTTTTCCCATAATTTCCATTACTAATTCAAATTATATATATATATTGATTATTATAAATCGATAAACGAACAAATTCGAAGTTTTACATTGCAAATCCACTACCATTCACAGAGTCTCGAAACTGTTGACTTCAAGAGCACACTCGTAGCAGTCTGTTTCCAGGAAAGCTGTGTTTAATGATAGGCAAACTAGAAAGTAGATTTGGACAACCATCAGAAGAGACGCTGCGCAAAACATTTTAAAGGGAGTTTCTTTCTGCGCACAAAGAGGCTAATAACGGCTTAAATTAATGCACTTCGTCGCCGGTATTGAATTTCTTTTTCTTCCGGGGACTTGAGAGAAGGAAAGCTGTTCCTCCTTTTCCATCTCTTCATCTTTCTTCCCTTCATCCCCTCAAGGAAACCATAACATCTGAGCTCGTAATGTGTATTACACACAGGCACACTGTATCGTGCTTCCTCCGCGACTTGTGTTCTCAAAGAAAACAACTACAAGGAAAGGGAAAGCTGTTCTTACACCTGAGTAAAACTTCAGATATTTCCTATATTAGTGAATCTGTACTTTCAATGAAAATAAGCACCCAACTCTATTCTTGCATTCAGAACAATTTGCTCGAGCCAAGAAATAAAATCATGTCATTCAAGAATTCCGGAACAGTGCCTAAACATTCTAGAGCAGAATTCAAGAAATTATTTTAAATAACGACTTCAATAAAAAGTGAACAATTAGCGGGTCGTCATAGACTGTTGATGATGCCTATTTTATGATAAATCCTTATGAAACTTTTTCACAAAAAGCCATTTATATTATGTAGTTCATACAAAATCACTGTTCCCAGCTCATCTAGCACAGCTCCAATTCGACCTCGGATTGTATCCCGTTCGGATGTTACCTTAAAATTTAGAATTTAGAGAACGTATTGGACCGACTGTAATATTTATTATGAATCACTCAATAAATGAACATCATGTGAAAATAAATATTGATTATACCAAGAGCCTTCATTTTACAGTCATATTTATTATGAATCACTCAATAAGTGAACATCATGTGGCACCAAATAAACGATTATACAAAGAGCCTTCATTTGACTGTCATATTTATTATGAATCACTCAATAAGTGAACATCATGTGAAAATAAATAAATGATTATACAAAGAGCCTTCATTTGACTGTCATATTTATTATGAATCACTCAATAAGTGAACATCATGTGAAAACAAATAAATGATTGTACCAAGAGCCTTCACTTAGCTATCATATTTATTATGAACCACTCAATAAGTGAACATCATGTGAAAATAAATAGATTATTATACAAAGAGCCTTCATTTGACTGTCATATTTATTATGAATCACTCAATAAGTGAACATCATGTGGAAACAGATAAATGATTATACAAAGAGCCTTCATTTGACGGTCATATTTATTATGAATCACTCAATAAGTGAACATCATGTGAAAACAAATAAATTATTATACAAATAATCATTTGACTGTCATATTTATTATGAATCGCTGAATAAATGAACAGCATGTAAGAACAAATAAATGATTATAATAAGAACCTTCATTTGGCCGTCATATTTATTATGAATCACTCAATAAGTGGACATCATGTGAAAACAAATAAATGATTATACAAAGAACCTTCATTTGACCGTCATATTTACTATGAATCACTCAATATATGAACATCAAGTGAAAACAAATAAATGTTTATACAAAGAGCCTTCATTTGATTGTCATATTTATTATGAATCACTCAATAGACTAAGTGAACATCATGTGAAAACAAATAAATGATTATACAATGAACCTTCATTTGACCGTCATATTTATTATGAATCACTCAATATGTGAACATCAAGTGAAAACAAATAAATGTTTATACAAAGAGCCTTCATTTGACTGTCATATTTATTATGAATCCCTCAATATGTGAACATCATGTGAAAACAAATAAATGATTATACAAAGAACCTTCATTTGACTATCATATTTATTATGAATCACTCAATAAGTGAACATCATGTGAAAACAAATGATTATACAAAAGAACCTTTATTTGACTGTCTTATTTATTATGAATCATTCATTAAGTGAACAGCATGTGTTATGTTTTATTTAACGACGCTCACAACTGGTGAGGTTATATCAGCGTAGCCGGTCCCGCAGGAGTTCTTTTACATGCCAATAAATCTACTGACTTGAGCCTGTCGCAATTAAGCACATCGACCTGGCCAGGGAACAAACCCGCAACCTCGACCATAGAAGGCCAGCGCTATACCAACTGCGCTAACTAGGCCGACAACAGCATGTGAAAACTAATGATTATACAAAGAGCTTCATTTGATTGTCATATTTAATATGAATCACTCAATAAGTGAACATCATGTGAAAACAATTAAAAGGCTACTTGTATTTTCGTCTCATTCGACATCATCAGGTAACATAAGAAAATTATTTTGTATGAACGTAAAAATAGTGTGTGTCCTAAATAGTCATCTTAAAAGATCATGGACATATTATAAGACATGTTAAAAGAGCATAAACAACTTTGAGTTTGTAAAATATGTACAAGAATGACAAACTATGCAAAATCGTCAACATATAATTTAACGTGATATATCAGTTGAGATGAGTTGAAATTAATTAAAATGAAGAACCATTAAACATTGGAACTCATGTGAAACAAAATGAAAAGACTATTTATGTACATAGCACCATTTCAGTTGTGAAGTGAGTTGTAGTCAGAAAAGCTTAATTACAAATTCTTTCTCTTCTTTACCTTAGTTTAAACTCTCCCGTTTAGGTTCTTAAATTACAAATATATTACATAAAATTACAATGTATTTAGGTGGCCTGTAAAATGGGTAGTTGTTGAAGTGCGGTAGAAAAAGTAAAAGGAAGAAAAGATATTTACTTTGGGAACTAAGTAATGGATGTTTAAACTAAAATCACCATGTGTAAATATGAATTCAAAGATTAATGTGGAGCGAAACTTACTCGTACTTGTTATGCTAAAAGAGCTTCAGCAGACACCCCGTTCATAAACACAAGTAACGTGTAAAGTTGAGGATTTCGGAAGACAATATGTCTTTGTAGGTTGCGACATAATAATGCGTAATTTATGTAAAACTGGCATAATCCGTTCTAAAATATGGTATTTAGAGCAGCACTGTAATTAAAAAACAAACATATAAACTATTTGAATTTAACAGAAAGAAGTGAGTCTGTGGATCGACCTTGAACTAGTAATTCAGTGCCAGAAAGAATTTAACATAGAGGAATTATAGTGCATGTCATCATTCCCTTTAACAAAGTTAAGGACAAATTTTGTTGGAAAGTATACTTGTTCACAAGGGAAGTACCTGTGTTGTAATAGTATCGGTATTTTAAGTTAAATTTTACAGCAAAGTTTATTTTAAAATAGGCTTAAATATTTCAATCGGGAAAGTACCTGTGTTACAGTTGTACCGATATTTAAGTTAAAATTGCACCGGTATAACAAAGATTATCGTAATATGGGCTTAACATTGCATTAAGAGCGGTAACTATGAAACAATAACATTTTAAGTTAAAATTTTTCGTCTATAATTATTGTAATATGTAGGCTTAAACATTGTGAGAATAGTGCATCTGAAACAGTAACATTAAGACAGTTAAAATTTATGTCAAAGATTGTTGTAATATAAGCATAAACATGTTAAGAGTAGTGCCTCTGATACAGCAACATTTTAAGTTAAATTTTACATCAAAGATTGTTGTAATATAAGCTTAAATG
Source organism: Periplaneta americana (assembly GCF_040183065.1). Classification (NCBI taxonomy): domain Eukaryota; kingdom Metazoa; phylum Arthropoda; class Insecta; order Blattodea; family Blattidae; genus Periplaneta; species Periplaneta americana. The sequence goes on from NC_091129.1 coordinate 33,376,585, forward strand.
TGTTGTTTAGAGTAGTGCCTCTGATACAGTAACATTTTAAGTTAAAATTTTACATCAAAGAATGTTGTAATATAAACTTAAACATGTTGTTTGCAGAAGTGCCTCTGATACAGTAACATTTTAAAATTTTACATCAAAGATTGTTGTAATATAAGCTTAAACATGTTATTTAGAGTAGTGCCTCTGATACAGTAACATTTTAAGTTAAAATTCTATATCAAAGATTGTTTTAAGAGTAGTGTCTCTGATACAGTAATATTATAAGTTAAAATTTACATCAAAGATTTGTTGTAATACAAGCTTAAACATGTTGTTAAGACCAGTGCCGTATACTGGTTTAAGGGTCTGGGCTACCACTGACCCTATTATTACACAAAATATATTTTAAAAACCCTATAATAAAATTCCTTACCTATTTATATGTGAATTCCAGACGTCTTGATTGGGACGAAAATACTTTGATGACTTCGTCATTGAAATTACAGTTGGGCCGCTTGCGAAGTTTCTGTAGAAATGACTTTTCAATGGACATCAGTGCCAAACCGGATAAACGTTCTTGTGTATGAGTTGATCTACAGTAGGATTTTATTCTCTTCAACGCAGAAAATGTTCTTTCTACCGATGCTGACGTAGCTGGTATTGTCACAATTAATGTTGCTAATTTAAGGACTTCAGGAATAACTTGGTTCAGCTGGTTTTCATATATGGCAGATAATATTTCATGGATAGGTTTGTTCGAAAAATCAAAGACTTCTGCTGAATATATTACATTTAATTCATTTTTCAAACGTACTTGATCAAAGTGACTGTTATAAGACTGAAATAATTTGTTTAGTACCTCATTCGGGAAGTTTTCTCTATAAGCAGAAAATTTTGAAAATCTAGATGTGTGAACTCAAGCTTTCCATAATCAGAAAATCTGTCAGTAATTTCCATGCGTATACGATCTAGTATGCTGTAGTACAGCTGCCTGTATTTCAATTCATCATCTCCTTTCCTTCGCTTTAATGGTGGTTCCATTGTATTGTCTGAAGAATTTTCATTTCCCATATTACTCCATATGGACGGAAACCCACTACGTCTGAACTCGGATATAGTATTTTTTAACTTTGATACCTCTTGCAAGCAGTATGCTATGTCTAGACTTTTTGTCTGAAGAATATTGTAGAGGACATCTGTATGTGCGAACACTTTAGCATAAACTTCAAGAAGAAATATATTCTGAAACTGTGTGTAAAAAGTACAAATATCCTTGAGCCTGCACAATTACATCATCATCCCAGTTTTCTTCAGAGTCATTACAAATGATATTTTCAAAGAAAGCAGTCCGTTTTTCTCTGTATTCCTTTACTGTATTTACAAGCCGAGATGTAAAATTCCATCTAGTTGGTGATACTTTTGGGAGTTTCTTTTTCATAATTTCCTTGAGTTTTTCTGGTCTTTTAGGAGATGATGAGAAAAATGCAGCTAAACCCGACAGTGTTTTGAAAAAAATGCGGCATTCTGGAATGGATAAAGTAGTTTGTTGCAAAACTAAATTGAGAACATGGCTGTAACAATGGACAAATAGTGCTTGAGGATACTTTTCTTGAACTTTTCTTTTTAAGCCATTAATATTTCCCGCCATAACTGAAGCACCATCGTATGTCTGTGCAATTAACTTATTGCCGACATTGTATTCTGCTATAACACCTTCCATATGCTGAAACAAAGCAGCAGCAGTTTTGCCCGTACTGACATTTGTGAATCCTATAAACCGTTCTTGAACATTGGCAGTACTGTCGACGTATCTTAAAACAGTGGGCAATTGACTCTGATTAGAGCAGTCACTTGTTTCATCAACAACAATGGCCACAAAAGGTGCTTCTTCTATTTCAGATTTTATGTTCTTTATCATAACCCCACTTATAGCAAATATTAAGTCATTCTGAATTGCGGGAGAAGTACCACGAAATACTGTTGAACTCTCAAGATGATTGGCCAGGAAATGGTCAAATTCACTTAAGGAACTTAAATATTCAATATAATTTCCTCTATTGTCTGATTCCACACTCTCATTATGACCCCGAAAAGCCAATTCTTGTTTTCTTAGAAAGCTGACTGCGTTAATAAGGCGCAGTAAAATCTCCCGATTTTTTTTCACAAGAGCATTGTGTTGGTTGATGTGTAGAGCTTTTTGCTTATCTAGCTGTAAATTAATTCTTGTCTTCCCAAAGTTTGCAAAGTTCATGCTACTATAAATATGAGCTTTTGATTTGTCGTGTTTTAGGACTACCGTTCGAAGGGAGTTCATATTAGAAAACCCCTCTTTTGACCACACATTAGTTTCGCGGCTAAATAACAAACATGGCCAGCAACATAGTTTAGACAGTTTAGAACTACCACACAACCAATTCCACTTACCATATGATGTTGAAGTGAAATGGCGTATGTAATCTCGCTGTTTTTCTTTTACGTCCATGGACAAATTTAACTCAGGAGTTGGTCTTTCCATTTTCACAATTTCATCTTTCTTGTTGTATGTACGACGGTTAAAAGGCACTTTTAATAAACCGTCTATTACACAGTCATTTTCAACACAAACCTCTCCAGAAACTTGTTCTGCCATATTTTTCACAATATCACTTAATTGGGAAATTAAAAACTTAATAATTCACAATTAATATAACTCTTCGACACTCGAACAAATCACAGATTTAAAATACTGCACTGCAAGAACACAATCACATTAATGAGCTAGCGTACTAATCGTATTGTTGCTTCGCGCCTTCGAAGAAACCGATCACGAGAGCGGCAACTCACCCGGCCTACACTGCACGATAGAAACAGAAGGGAGCGGGGGACGGGCAGTTGTGCGGCGTGAGCGGAACGGTCACAGGCTACCCCTCGTAGCAGCGGTTTCTCCAGTGAAGCCGCCTTGACAACTTGTTTCTTGTCGAGAGCAGAGAGCGCATATAAATCTAACAATTACTTTAATTTTAATTACTGTAGTAAAACTAATACGGTAATACAAAATTATTATATTATGCTATACTATAAACTTTTTCTTTTGTAATTTCCTTGGGCTACCGCCGGTAGTCCCGGTAGTCCGCAAAATACGCCCCGGTTAAGAGTAGTGCCTCTGATACAGTAACATTTTAAGTTAAAATTTTACATCAAAGATTGTTGTAATATAAGCTTAAACATGTTGTTAAGAGTAGTGCCTCTGATACAGTAACATTTTAAGTTGAAATTTTACATCAAAGATTGTTGCAATATAAGCTTAAACATGTTGTTAAGAGTAGTGCCTCTGATACAGTAACATTTTAAGTTAAAATTTTACATAAGAGATTGTTGTAATATAAGATTAAACATGTTGTTAAGAGTAGTGCCTCTGATACAGTAACATTTTAAGTTAAAATTTTACTTCAAAGATTGTTGTAATACAGGCTTAAACATTTCATTATGAGAAGTGTCTGTGAAACAGTATCTTTTTAAATTAATAGTTTATAACAAAGACTATGTTCATTCTTTTGTAATACACAACACAGCCCTACTCTTGAAATCATTCTTTTGTGTGTGTACTGTGGTTGTTGATCTTGACGCGGGAGTAGTCCCTTTTGAATCGTACAACACCACATGCCACTACTCTTCGTCAAGTCATTTGACTCACTGCACAACCTCTGTACTCACTTAACTTTGAAGAGTAGTGGCTAAGATTCCAGTCTCTAGTGATAAGTAATTATTTACAGTAATAATAATATATCTGAAACTGCTATTTTCTGGAGACACCCTGTCAAGAATGTATGCTTAGTAATAGGTTCACGTGCATAGAATTTCGCTGAAAATATTTTTTCGTCTAATATGATTTCATTAAAAGTTAGCTATTTCATTCATGGCAACATATTTCTTGCTTGAACTTTTTATTTTCCTAATCTAAATTTGGTTTTTATTATATCATTGGATAAGTAAAGGACCTAATTATTGCTTCTCAATTTGTGCTATGGCTTTCATTTCACAACCTCCTGAGAGTAACACCTTCTCATGTACAACATTGAGGAACACATAGAAGAAGGCAGTCTGTTTATCGATATTTCCAAAGGATTTTTAGTAACTACACATCTTGTGGTATATTTCGAGTGATAATGACCTTTAGATTGAAAGGGGATGGGGTAGGGAGTATCTATTGCACATGCATATCACTGATTGCCTCGTTCTATCTACAACTATCAGTTATATCAGATGCAGCATGTGATAAATATTTGTAGTTTGGTATATACGATTGCCCGTTCTTTCTTTCAATTCCAAAGTTTATTGGCATCATCCAGCGCTCAGGATATGCCACGAGATGTGTAAGTGTTCCTACTCGTTAAGTTTACCTAAACATTCTCCAAAATTGTTCATGACATCTTTGCATCTTCTATTCGTTGTTTTTTTCTCTTTAAATTAATAACTGCGATAAATATCCCATTAAATAATTCGTACGAGAATAATTTGAGTCTGTGTTCAATTTCAGCCAAGAACAGTGACTGCGTAACGAGCGATAATAATTCTTATAACTGTAATAATGAATTTGATGACGATAATGACGTAGACATCCAACATAGAACCTTACACTTGCATCCGACGAAGTGCGGAACCAACAGATAGTGTGACTGGTTAAATGATTGATCTGTAAGCAGACTGAATAGCTATGAATAAGTTAGCTTCCATTCTAACTGATAGTTTGCCGCTGAATAATTAAGCAGGTGGCGGGAGGAAAACTACCTAACCTGGTCACGAAATGAAAACTCTAAGGTTTTCTAATGCAGTTGTACAAAATATATATTGTTTTCCCTCGTAATATGGATACAATTTCTATTTTTATTTTTTCCTCCTTTAATACACCCTACTTATCTTCTTTGTTTTTTTTCTTTACTATTTTCTTTCTTTCTTTCTTTCTTTCTTTCTTTCTTTCTTTCTTTCTTTCTTTACCATCTTTTATTTCATGCCATCAACTTTCTTTCATTACACTTTTCTTCTTTATTTCATAAACTTTTCCTTTTCTGATTTCTTTCGTCCCTTTATTATTTCCTTTATCTTTCTTTATATTTTTTCTTCGTTTCTCCTCTCTTCCTCATTTCGCATAGCTATCTCTTGCATTAATCAGTTTTAGCATTCGGTCTGTCTGTCTTGACTATTTTTCGTCTATCTTTTTTGGTCTATCTGTTTTATATTACAGGCCCATTTGTCTCTGTTCGTCTGTTCGTGCAAAACTCAGAAGTATTTTGTTATTAAAGAAATAAGGCTTTTTATTTATGTAGTAGTGACTTACATTTTTATTTCTTTTGTTTGTTATTTATTCATTAATGTGTTTGCTTGTTTGTTTATTTAGATATTTGTTTCTTTACTAATTTGTTTCTTGGTGTTTGTTTTTGCTTGTTGTTTGTTTTTGCTTGTTTGTTTGTTTTTGTTTCTTCTTTCTTTATTTTATTTGTTTGTCCTCTTGTTTGCTCTTATTTGTTTTATGTTTGTTTATATAATTTGACTGAAATATATTTTGAAAAAAAAAATCAAGCGTGTTTCCAGAACTTGCCGGCCTGGGTGGCGCATGAACAAGAGACACGGAATATCTTTACTGCTTGGACCGAAGGGTTGTGGATTCGAGTCCTGCCTCGGATATGGGTGTTGTGCTTATGTTAGTTTAAGAAAAAAGGAAACAGAAAACAGAAAATCTCTGTAATAAAAGCAAGCTTTAACAAAAAAAAAATTGAAGAGGTAGATTCCAAACTGGTCTAAGTCCAGATGACAAGTTATGAGATAAATGACGATAACTTATAAAATAAATCTGATGCCCTTAGATCTGTTTGGAAAAACATGCAGACACTAAGTCAAGATTAGGAGAGTCTGTTAAATAAACTTACACAGATTTATATAGGCTTGGAAAGGATAAATTAAAACGCGAATAAAGCAAGTTAAAATCTTAACTTTGGAATACATCTCTTCAATTCGTTATAGGGCCTTTGGTCCATTACGTTTCGTCCACTTTTTTTTTTGTCCACTGACACATTTTTCCATTTCATGATTCGTCCATTAAGTTTTGTCCACTGATCATTTAATCCATTTTCATGCTTCGTCCATTATGTTTTCGTCCACTATGGCAAAAATAATATAGATGACATGAAACATATTTTATTTGGTGAAAATATAATTTATTAAATTTAGATGTGTTGTTGAATGTACATATTGTTTGTATTATACACATGACTGATCATCATTTTGAATAATTTCGACGGAAAAATTATTTCGGGGCCGGGCATCTAACCTGGGACCCTTGGTTTAACGTACTAACGCTCTACCAACTGAGCTACCCAGGAACTCTACCCGACACCGATCCAATTTTCCCCTCTATATCCACAGACGTCAAAGTGGGCTGACAACCGTCAAGCAACCAACTTCGAGTGCACACTAACGCAGTGTAACTTAAATTGTGGTTTTCTGTTAACGAACAGTGACGTGTGTTATGCAAATCAAGAATTCAGGTATAACTCTCTGTAAAGTTGATTTGAATAATTTCGAGGGAAAAATTGTTCCGGGGCATCGAACCTGGGACCTTTGGTTTAACGTACCAACGCTCTACCAACTGAGCTACCCGGGAACTCTACCTGACACCGATCCAATTTTTCCCTCTATATCCACAAACCTCAAAGTTGGCTGACAACCGTCAAGCAACCAACTTCGAGTGCACACTAACTCAGTGGTCATCATTTTCTTCTTCCTGAAGAACTTCAGCAGGGTTAATTTTTAATCTCGTATATGAAATTCCTCTCAGATATGTTTCCAGCCGGTCGTCGTCCTTGTAGTCTTCATACCGTGTAGCCATGTCTCTGATGCGTTCATGATTATTGACATATGTCTGAATTAATGGTGCACGGACTCGCGTGTGTCCTCCAAACAATTTAATAATCACCTGCTCATTTGATTCCTGTTCATCCAGCAAGACTTCCGAAAACTTCCAAATGCTGGTATGATGAACAACCATGAGTTTTTTTTTTTAATTTACTATGCAAACTTCAGGCAGCATAGTTAGTCCTCTGTTGCCCACTCAAGACTGCTTCGTACACATTCCATGTTTCCGGTGGAAATTTTGCGTTGCGACCTCTTCTCCTTCCTTTTCGACGAATCCTTCTCACATAAACTCCTTCTATGAATTCTGTCACTTCTTCATTCTCTTCTGTTGCTCTTTCTGCCACAAAATCAAATATTTCTGAAACATCTTGTAAAGGTGCAAATGGTAGTCCAAACAACATTGCGGCAACTCGGCAACAATCACTGCCTGCAGATGTATTCTGATATGGACTAAAGGTTATGGGCCTAAAAGGTGTGGACCAGAGGTCTGCATCGGACGTTTTCGCTCGAGCGCCAAGTAGTTCATAGCATAATCTGATAGGTAGCGCACATGCATGATGGGTAAAATTGTCACGAGCGATAAATCCTCGAACGGTATAAGCCGAGCGTTAGACATTCGTTCTTGTTATAGTGATGAACTGTGTAGTAACATCATAGATGTTTATCATTTCAAAACTTTTCAGTGTTTAACTAACCTCTCCCGGTCGGGGCAGGTTACCTGGTTGAGGTTTTTTCCGGGGTTTTCCCTCAACCCAATAAGAGCAAATGCTAGGTAACTTTCGGTGCTGGACCTCGGAATCATTTCACCGGCATTATCACCATCATCTCATTCAGACGCTAAATAACCTAAGTTGTTGATAAAGCGTCGTAAAATAACCTAGTAAAAAAAATTAACTAACCTCTCCATAGTACAACTATAAAACTAGCTTTAAAGTGTAATATAAATGTTGTAGGTAAATGTTTTTTCCCCCCACACAGGAGTGATTTTGTTTTTGCCACATCTGATAGATGTTATTGGTTGTAAATGTAATTATTATAAACGGAAAACACAATCACGGAGAATACGGAGAACCATATCAAGTTTTCTAGTAATAATAATAATAATAATAATAATAATAATAATAATAATAATAATAATAATAATTAGTGTATCAATCTTTGCATCTGTAACAGTTGTGCAGTATGATTATTCGTTTTATTATATTTTCTGTGACGTTATCTCTGTACTAATATTGTTATTAATCTACTGCTATATCAATAATATTTTGTAAAACGTTTCTACATTTTCGCAGTATATAGGCGGAACACTATGTATGGACCTATCGTATTATATATGTAGTAAATCAAATATTGAATAATTATTAATTAGAAATAATAACAGTATATCGAAGTTTTTCATAATATTTTATTTATAACTTCATGTTCCTGTTTTGTTACGTTCCATTGACTGTTCCATTAAACGTTTGCCATAAACGCAGAAAATAAAGCCTTATTTTTACCGTGTGAGCAAAAAATATGTGTATCTTATCTGTCGCCTTCCATACAAGATAAGACATGTCGGTGAGATGACCTTGTACTGTGCTTCTATTTATTACGAGCATATCACGACCGATCGTATCTCACTCGAGGGTGCGACACTCGACCGAGTTCAAGCGAGCGATTTAACTCCAGTGCAGCACTCTGGTGTAGACAAAATTTATGGATGGACGTAAATTGTATGTACCAATCGGTTGTGGACGACAGAACGTGGATGAAAGGTAATGGACGAAACAAATTGTGGACAAAAGATAGTGGACGAAAGGCCCGCAAACCCTTCAATTCAGTGAAGTGCATTTTATGGAAAAAAGGTGTCATGTTTCGTTTAGTTAATCAGTAACTTTCTACATGAGAAACAAATCTCTCAGCGAAGTATATCACTCGTCGAGATTTCATTTTACAGTTCTCCACTGTTTGTAGATTTTAATTATAGGGAATATTTAGAAACCATGAGATGATGGTATTGTGATAATGTAGCAATGATGGAGAGGAAACACTCGCATAAAATTTGCTCGGACAGCTGCTTTGTCCAGATGATTTGCTAATGATTGACACTCACCATTGTTGGTAAGAACATGCCATGCTTACTACGTCTCAAAAGAGCTCCAAAAATAGTAACCATCTACTTCTTGTACATAATCTCCACTAAAATACAGAGAGGCAAAACGACTCTACGATTAAAAATGTGTGATGATGAAATTTGAGAGACTGGAACTGCAGAGAACGTAGCAGAGCATGAGACTGTCGCGTAGTAATGTACCGGTACCCCACGTGATTAGCCTACGTGAACATGCCATTAATTGATGGATGGTAAGTGTTACGGTGATGTCGTGTCCATTAGTAACGGCGGACGTAACACGAAATGGGTTTTTTCTTTCAAAATTATGCTAAATCTCTATATCCGTATCCCACTTCATCACTGTTCACTCAGAACTCGGTGAGGGTATTTAGAATTTCCAAATGAAATTCGTATCTGAGCTTTGTCTATACGTATTGAAACTTAACCCTCCTACTACCAAGGTTTTTTTACAACTTACTACTTACCCCAATGAAAATCATATACCAATCATTGTTACGCGTTTGGAATATTTGAGGGGCTCACAACCAGATTGGACCAAGTCCACCAGTGGTCAGTTTGAGGATTAATACAATCTCGGATGAAGAAAACTTAGATTTACTCATTGCCATAACAAACAAAGTCCATAACTCATGTGTTACCCCCACAGAGGGCAACATTTCCTATGGAAGCTGAAGGTTTCTAAGCGTGAGCCAGGAACTTTAAGACCCAATTTCTCAAAATTATTCCAGAAGGACTTGGTCTACTCTGGTTGTGAACCCCTCATTTATAAATGTATATATTATTGAATACGGACTTCAGAAAATGTAAGGATTTTAAAGGAATTTTCCTCTTTTAAAAATACAGTGTGTTTAAAAAGTTCCGTTCCATTTTGTTTGAAAGTGTATATCAAAATTAATTAACTTCAAAATATGTTATTGATCACACTATGAGAAAACATATCTGTAGAATTAAACTTGCATCCCTTCCATTTCAAGGCTATAAATGCTACATAGTTTTGACAAGATTGAAAACAAATTTACAAGCAATGAATGTTACAGTACCATAAAATAAATTGGAAAAACATTTAAGATATTTGTTAATATTTAAATATTCAAGTAGCATCTATACGACTATGAACATCTCAAAGACATTTATTTGTAATAAAATGAAATTCTTAAAAATCGTTAAAATTCTAAGAAGAAATAAATAAAAATATAAATCTAAGAAATTAAATTTGTTTTTTTTTTTTTTTTTTTTTTTTTTTTTTTTTTTTTTCCATATATTGGAACACCACCTATACTGCAATGAACATCTCGGGAAAAGGCTCTGATAAGGATCAATTGCTCTCCTGAAGCATCACCTATATTAGAAATGAAACCAAGTTCATTAGCATTCTTTACTTTTTTGTAACACTTGCCTCTCTAAAACTAGGTATATTTCCACCAATCACAAAATGTATTTGCAGCTATGTACTTGTAGGACTTTCATTGTCAAAACAAAATTAATGGTTCACTGAACTTGTAAACATTTATATGGTTAAGTACTCTTTGTCCCTTGTGGCAGCTCACGAATAGTGAGAAGATTTCTAAATTAATTAAATTAATTAATTACTTCTAACAAAAACACTTTTAGAATATCTATAACACACACAAAATTAAAAACCTGGAATCAGTGATGGTAATACAAAGAACAATATGAATAAAAATATAAATAAAACAAAATAAAATAATTTGGAAGCAGACAGAATCACAATTAAGCTGCAAATTGAATTCCATATCCTGGAATTTTCATGACACACTACCAAGGAGGGTAACAAGATCATTCCGATTCAGTAATGCAGATCATTTCTTAAAGTAGAAGAATTATTTCTGTTGTTCATATTTCAAATTGTTAGTAAACATATAACGGACAAATGCGTAGATTTTGAAAAATAAATAGGGATGGCAATTAAAATAATATTGAAAAATCGTCAGTGGGGTATTCCTATTACCCCTCTTGGTAGCAGGAGGGTTAATGTCAACAATAGGCTTTACCAGTGAGATACTATTACTATTTCTCGATGAAGTGAAATAGGCCCTTCACTTAATCAATAGGCGAGGAATAACTGAGGAGAAAGATCAAAACCATCACCACCAGTGTGAAAAGTATGCTCTAGGTTTCTTGGTACCCGCTACATTTCCATTAGATTTCATCTCTGTGTCAATATTATTAAAATATTTCATTAATCAGACTTAAGATGTATGCAACATTTGTTTTTCATCTGACATAATTATATCGTCTAGTAACGTCATGTACTGCCTGATAATAGATGTATCAGCCAGAAACTCAGTCGGAGGTAAAAAGCGGAAAAAACATTATCACTTTGTCAGATTTTGCAACACACGCGCGTACTATATTTCCCCTAGAGGAATACTATAAAGTAATGAAACCTACTCTCTCACAATAACGTTAGTAAATACGGGAAGATAAAAAAACACGTTTTACCTTTAGTGCGTTCTAATAAATTACATTCTCATGTTTCCAATTGCAAATTGTACCGTAGTTTATTATAATACCAACCGCGGGACAATTTATTATGTAATTTTCATATTTTGGAGTTGGTGATGATGCGTATGGAAATGATCATTATAATTATGTCCTAACTATGCCCGAGATGCAGATTTTAATTTCCAAAATTGCACAGATTCTCCATGCCGTTATCTCCATTCCCTACCAAATCATGCTGTGTTAGAAGATTTCCAGTAGGACTCAACACTTAAATGTTTTTAGATCGCTATAGGTATAAGGCTATTTAAACATACCATTTGCAGTCTACGCAATAGGCAACAGGCACAGTTTTAACCTTTTTCGCTCGAATGAGTCCATTTGGAATCACTGAAGTTTCTGTAACCTCTGAATCGTATGATTTGTCTGATGATTCCATTTGGTATCCTCAGTAGTAGTTTCGTTCTTTACCGATAGAGTGCAGCATCCGCCAGTTCCTTGGCCAGCTGTTATTACGAAGAGGATTGCTTTTTTTTGTTTGTTTCTCTATGGCGTCTCTATGACCATGTGCTCCCATAATTGTGGAAAATCAAAAACAAATTCAGATCAGAAAGGGTTAATGCAGAGTGGAAGCCACAGCATCCCGCTTGTAGTATGGAAAGTTGTGAATTGATACTGTAACGTCCTCTGTGATATTAGTCCTTATACTTCCTAGAACGAGTAAATTCATTAGAGAATTTTGAATGTAATAAGCTCTATTCCATCAACACAAAATTACTCGAAGTCCTTCCGTCAAAAATACAGATATTCAAATTCTACTTTGGACATATTCTTCCGGAATGATTTTGGTTTACAAGAAATAGAGAAAATTGAGCCCAATAGATCTATATTCCAAACAATATAGCGTCCAGAATAACGGTAAATTGATTATTCGCAGCACGTCAAACCAGTCTGTAGATGGTAGATGGGTCATTTGCAAAATATGTATAACAAATAGACGATTGAGAACGTCAAAATTAAAGTATTATTTAGTGCATATTCTGCATGTATTAATATAGTGCAATGTCTCTGCCATAGTAATCAGCCACTGTACACTCAACCTTGCTTTACAGCATTCTCTACAAGTATCAATGAATCTTTGATGGCAAGACTAAATGTCAGGTGTGTTATAGAACAATACAATGGATCTTTTATAGAAATATAATTCCTTTATTTTTTATATCAGATATTCTTTAAACAGTGCATAGGTCTTAGAATAGTAATAGAACTAACTTGAGATCAAAAATGAAGAAATATTTTAAATATCTTAATATCAGTTCTATTATCTAATATAAAGATAATAACTTGTTCAGTAACTAATAGAAAACCATTCTTTTAGCAACAATTATCTTAAGAACATATCCCTTAAGGCGAACATATTTGAGGCTTAGTTTCTTTAATGATAGGTAATGAGAAAAAATTAAGGCACTGCTTTGAATGATGTAACAGATATGATATGTAATAACAGACCTGACAGGTAACAGACATGTCAAAGGAAACATATGCATGTGCTAACCTAATTTTTTTTAGCTTAAAAGTCTTCAAAAAAAGCAACTTAACTACTGCACATGTGTACTATTATGTCTTCTTGATCATGACTTTATATGTTGTTATTTGTGGAAAATACAACACAAACAGATCTGACAGAGTAAAAATGCACGCTTAGACTAAAACACAACGTAAGAGTATGACATACAAACTCGCAAAATAAAAATGGGTGCACATAGCAGTACAATTAAGATGGCTTATTGTGCATCATCCTGGCTTGTGCTGACATCTGTGGGATTTCTTTTTCACCTGTTTACCCACAGGAACATAATGGTGTAACACTTCTGAGTGATATACTGGTCTAGAGTAATTATGTAATCATATTTAAGGAAATATAAACTCAGACATAAATGAAAAAGTTTTGATAATATCAAATGTGTCTTTAATTTTTTTCTCAATAACATTATTATACCAACCTTTATCTGGACATAATCATGCTCCATTTTAAATACTTAACTAGTATGGACACCGCATTTTAGCTGTTACTATGAGAATTTCATAAGGAAATAATTCTTGTGACGTTTACGACGTTTACTACATTAGTATTGAAACTACTCCTTGTTAGGAATTTATAACTCTATCGTTATAAATGCAATAATGGGAAGGGTATGAATTGACGGACATCATTTGTTATACAAATTCTGCAAATGACCCACTGTCTTTTATATGCCAAGAAGGCGCTTAAGGAACATGGAGACAGCTCCAAGCTTTTCTGACCTCGGCACTACAAGATTCCAAAAAGCCTGTGGGTTTGTATATCAGGAGAGTATGGCTTGAGAGTTTGGACAGAGATTGCAAGTGTTCTGCTGTGAGTGTTTTTCCGTTGTCGATTTTGTTGTTTTTGTTGTTGTGGATAAACATGTTAATATTTAGAGAAATCTATTTACATTTTAAGATAAATCACTTATAAGAGAACTATTATGTGGATGATTTGACATTTTTTAATTGTTATTTTTATTCCTGTACGTGTGGTAAAAATGATGTGTAATTTACGAACTATTTTCCTGTAGGATAATGAACAGGACTCTATTTATACAGGTATGTCTAAGGCACTGGACAAGCTTAATCACAATGTACTTTTATCCAACTAAATTATTAAGAATTTTCAGAACAAAATTTTAAATGAATGATTTCAAATTCAAGAAATAGATAGCAGTGTGGTAAATAACATCAATTTAAGTCATACACTCATATTTTAGTACGCTTTTTATTTCGAAGTACCTCAAGGTTCAAATCTTGGCTGATTGTTATTCTTGATTTATATTAATGATCTTTCTAAAGAAATAAAATATTCAAAATATTTACCTTATTATTTTACTATTTGTTATCCAATAAGCGGAAACCCTATTTCACCCGAAATTATATTAGAGTTTTATGTTTTACAATCGTCATAAAAATTAAAAGTTAATTTTGAACATAAAATAAGCTGCATAAAATTGCTGAAATAAAAAAAAAATTGTCCTAAATCATACCAGGCGAACTAACTTATCATAAGTTACAACGATGAACTGAAAACTACACAAATATACGGGGAGTTAATCAGCACTGTAGTAACTACAAGCACTAACATAAAAAACAATCAATCAATTACACAACTACAACAAAAATATTTAAGATTTTTAAATTAATAGGAAATGTTTCTGATTCAGAATTTCTGGAAATTGATATTAACAATATCTATCGTCTGATTTAAAATATTGGATTAAATTTTAATATTAAAAAATGTTGTTATACAGTGAAGCGGATTCCCGCCGCGGATCGCCGACCTGAATTTTACATTACCTTCTCTCAATCTTTCCTATTTTCTGCTTTCCTCTTAGTCTCCTCATATGATCCATAAATTTTAATGTCGTCTGTAATCTGATATCTTTTTCTGTCCAGAACTTTTCTCCAGTTCACCAATCCTTTCAGTGAATCCTTCAGTATGCAGTTTCTTTTTAGTCAGTGGTCCAACCAATTCCTTTTCCTCTTCCTGGTTAATTTCAGCATTATTCTGTCTTTACCCACTCTTTCCAACACAGCTTCGTTTCTTATTGTGTCTGTCCCTTCACATACTTCATTCTTCTCCATATTCACATTTCTCAAATGCTTCTGTTCGCTTCTCTTCACTTCGTCGTAATTAATGTTTCTGCCCCCTACAATGCTACACTCCACACAGAGCACTCCTCTAGTCTCTTCCTTAGTTCTTTCTCCAGAGGTCGGCACAAGATGCTCATTTTTCTATTAAAAGCTTCCTTTGCCATTGCTATTCTCCTTTTGACTCCTTGACAGCAGCTCATGTTATTGCTTATAGTACACCCCAAGTATTTGAAGCTGTCCATTGTTCTACTGTCTCATTTAAAATTCTCAAGTTTACCTTTATTTTTCTTCCGATAACCATGTTCTTTTGTTCTTGTTTGCATTTATCTTCATCCCATACTAGTCACAACTGTCATTTAGCTCCAGTAGCATGTTCCTTACTATTGTCTCGTCTTCTGCCAACGCCATATCACCAACTATTAAGGCTCATTCACAATGAAAATTAAACATAACGTAAGCGTTAACTTAAGAATATAAACATTACGGTAAAATCAAGAAGCCATACCATCGTTCACGATGGGAAAATAAACATAACAGCAAACATACTTGGTAACCATGGAAACATAACAACGACGCCATTTCTTCATATTCTGTCGTATACTTCAGCGCTCCACGATTGTGTTATGTTTGCAAATCACGTAAGCATAAGCATGAAAGTTTGGAGTTTGCAAACTTTCATGTTAACGTCTTACGGTAATGTTTATGCCAATATTTATATGAATCATTGTGAATGATCCCATTTGGTAGCCTGGGCGCAAACTTCTATGTTTATGTTACGGTTATGTTTAATTTTCATTGTGAATGGGCCTTTATGCATTTTATTTTTCTTCATCCTACTGTCACTCCTCTTATGCTCTGAAAACAGTTGTTCATTAAATCCTCCAAGTATACGTTGAACAGGATAGATGATAAAATCTATGTGTAACTATTAATCATATTCGAACTTTTATCATCACATAATTGATACAACAAATAGTGGTTTTAAAAATGTGTGATTTATTATTAGGATTTCAAGAAATTTACAAAATATTTCGACTTTGATGATTCTAATTGTCATGTCAGTCCTTAATTGGAATATATCTCAGTAATTTGGTCTCCCACTTTTAAATCACATTGTAATGAAATTGAAAAAATTAAAAATTATTTTCAAGATACTCTTTTTTTCTTAAATATCATTATTCGGTTTTCCGAACAACTGTTGTAAGAAATTATATTTACTGTATTTAATTTAATTTAATTTCCAGTAGTAGATTATTTGCTGAGCAACTTTTATTTTATAAAATATTCAACTGTCTACTGTATAATAGCGAAATATTACCACAAATCCAGCTTAATGTTCGAACTTTCAATTTAAGAAATCGCCACTTACATGTTTATTTAGTATTTTTAGTGTTTAAATTAGAAAAAAATTATATTCAATTCAATAAATGCTGAAACTCGATTTCATTGAATTTAGAACACATTATTAACAGCGATGAATTGTTATGTCATACTATAAGTCAAACATTTTATCTCATAAAAATTCATCACTTTTAAGAATGTGTCGATTTAAAATAGCCTATTATTTCTATTTGTTACTCTTTAATTTTCATTTTTACTTACATCTTATATTTATATCAGTATTTTTCTATAATGTCATGTTTTATTTCTTATTTTAATAGATATTACTATAATTTATACTGCTTATATTTTAACTGGAGCTTTGCCCTGTTATAGATAAATATATAAACAAATACAAAGGCAGTTTTTTTTAGATAAATTGTACCAGCGACTCGACTATCCACTGACATTGCTCTAGATTTTATTGTGTTGAACGGACTACTCAGTTATGTGATGTGCAAACGATGTAAAATGAGCTGAAAAATGAAAATATCGCTACATTGCATCTATTCTAAACTTCAGGCTTTTATTCGGGCGTATGTTGTGATGTAATCTAGGCCTATCTCTAGTAATTTGTCACTTATGCAGAGTGCAAATAAATGGCATAAAAATTAAATTATCCCACAGTATTGTCGCATACCGGGACGGATTGAACTACTTTCCGCATTGACAATTAACTTCAGAGAATTTGTTACCATTGATTTGTCATTTGATAGATCGCCTATTAAGCCTTACTTTAATGTCCGATAATTTATATTTGCATACATATTTTAGGGCGCGTTCTATTCGAGAGCTGAGCAATATCACACATTAAATGTGCTCTCTTCAAAAACACGCTGCGTGGATGGATTCCATTACATTTTAATATAGGCATCTCGTATTAATATTTGCAAACAAAGATAATTTACGGACATATACGTCAATCTTACTTTCATTTGAGCTCCAATGAATATAATGTAATACCTAAGTAAGGATTGAGTAGAAAATGAATACTTTTATTAGGGCCTACATATTTAATTTATCATTTAAATCACTTATGTCCTTAATTCTTCATAAACAATTTCATTATAATTAGGGGATGAGTTTTTCGTAAAGACTTCAGTTATTCTTTCACTAATTTCGTACTAAATTGCTTTATGTGATGCTTCCTACATCTTCCCATACCTTACCGCAATTTACAATGGCCTACTACATCTCCACACATCTTGCTGCATCTCACCATGACTTGCTGCATTTCCTCGTACATTCCTATATCTCCTCGTACCTTGATATATATCTCCGTACTTTGCTGTATCTCCCCGTACATTCCTGCAGCTCCTCGTACCTTGGTATATCTCTCCGTACCTTGCTGCATCTCCTCGTACCTTGCTGCATCTCCCCGTACCTTGTTG